>NW_027274087.1:0-136789 GCF_030028105.1 Mobula birostris
GCATGGCCCCTATGGAACACCATGTGTCATATCAGAAAGAGCAGGGGTTTCTGCACTGAACCCTATGGAACACCCATGGGTCATATCAGAAAGAGCAGAGGTTTCTGCACAGACTCCCATGGAACATTATGGGTCATAGCAGAAAGAGCAGGGGTTTCTGCACTGACCCCTATGGAACACCATGAGTCTTATCACAAAGCGCAGGGATTTCTGCACGGACTCCTGTGGAACACCGTGGGTCACATCAGATAGATCAGGGGTTTCTGCATGTACTCCTATGGAACACCATGGGTCATATCCGAAAGAGCTGGGGTTTCTGCACGGACACCTGTGGAACACCATGGGTGATATCAGAAAGAGCAAGGGTTCTGCACGGACTCCTATGGAACACCATGGGTCATATCAGAAAGAGCAGGGGTTTCTGCATGGACTTCTATGAAATACCATGGATGACATCAGAAAGAGCAGGGGTTTCTGCACGGACTCCTGTGGAACACCATGGGTCACATCAGAAAGAGCACGGGTTTCTGCATGGCCCCTATGGAACACCATGTGTCATATCAGAAAGAGCAGGGGTTTCTGCACTGAACCCTACGGAACACCATGGGTCATAGCAGAAAGAGCAGGGGTTTCTGCACTGACCCCTATGGAACATCATGTGTCCTATCACAAAGCGCAGGGATTTCTGCACGGACTCCTGTGGAACACCGTGGGTCACATCAGACAGATCAGGGTTTCTGCATGTACTCCTATCACAAAGAGCAGGGGTTTCTGCACTGACCCTAATGGAACACCATGGGTCATATCAGAAAGAGCAGGGTTTTCTGCACGGACTCCTATCACAAAGAGCAGGGGTTTCTGCACGGACTTCTATCACAAAGAGCAGGGGTTTCTGCACTGACCCCTATGGAACACCATGGGACATATCAGAAAGAGCAGGGGTTTCTGCACGGACACCTGTGCAACAGCATTGGTCATATCACTAAGAGCAGGGTTTTCTGCACGGACTCCTGTGGAACACCATGTGTCATATCAGAAAGAGCAGGGGTTTCTGCACGGACCCGTATGGAACACCATGGGGCATATCAGAAAGAGCAGGGGTGTCTGCACGGACTCACATGGAACACCATGGGTCATATCAAAAAGAGCAGGGCTTTCTGCACGGACTCCTATCACAAAGAGCAGGGGTTTCTGCACTGACCACTATGGAACAGCATGGGTCATATCACAAAGAGCAGGGGTTTCTGTACGGACTCCTGTGGAACACCATCGGTCACATCAGAAAGAGCAGGGGGTTTCTGCACGGCCCCTATGGGACACCATGTGTCATATCAGTAAGAGCAGGGGTTCTGCACGTACTTCTATGAAACACCATGGGTGACATCAGAAAGAGCAGTGGTTTCTGCACGGACTCCTGTGGAACACGATGGGTCATATCAGAAAGAGCAGGGGTTTGTGCACTGACCCCTGTGGAACAGCATGGGTCATATCACAAAGAGCAGGGGTTGCTGCATGGACTCCCATGGAGCACAATGGGCCATATCACAAAGAGCAGGGGTTTCTGCACGGACTCCTATCACAAAGAGCAGGGTTTCTGCACTGACCCCAAGGGAACACCGTGGGTCATATCACAAAGAGCAGGGGTTTCTGCACGTACTCCTATGGAACACCATGGGTGATATCAGAAAGAGCAGGGGTTTCTGCACGGATCCCTAAGGAACACCATGGGCCATATCAGAAAGAGCAGGGGTTTCTGCACGGACTCCTATCACAAAGATCAGGGGTTTCTGCACGGACTCCTATCACAAAGAGGAGGGGTTTCTGCACTGAACCCTATGGAACACCATGGGTCATATCAGAAAGAGCAGGGGTTTCTGCACTGAACCCTATGGAACACCATGGGTCATATCAGAAAGAGCAGGGGTTTCTGCACGGACTCCCATGGAACACCAAAGGTCATATCACAAAGAGCAGGGGTTTCTGCATGGACTCCCATGGAACACTAAGGGTCATATCAGACAGAGCAGAGGTTTCTGCACTGACCCCTATGTAACACCATGAGTCATATCACAAAGCGCAGGGATTTCTGCACGGACTCCTGTGGAACACCATGGGTCATATCAGAAAGAGCAGGGGTTTCTGCACGGATTCCTATGGAACACCATGGGTCATATCAGAAAGAGCAGGGATTTCAGCACGGACCGCTATGGAACACCATGGGGCATATCAGAAAGAGCAGGGGTGTCTGCATGGACTCACATGGAACACCATGGGTCATATCACAAAGAGCAAAGGTTTCTGCACGGACTCCTGTGGAACACCATAGGTCACATCAGAAAGAACAGGGGTTTCTGACGGACTCCTATCACAAAGAGCAGGGGTTTCTGCACTGACCCTAATGGAACACCATGGGTCATATCAGAAAGAGCAGGGGTTTCTGCACAGAATCCTGTGGAACACCATTGGTCATATCAGAAAGAGCAGGGTTTTCTGCACGGACTCCTATCACAAAGAGCAGGGGTTTCTGCATGGACTTCTATCACAAAGAGCAGGGGCTTCTGCACTGACTCCCATGGAACACCATAGGTCATATCACCAAGAGCAGGGGTTTCTGCACGGATTCCCATGGAACACCATGGGTCATATCACAAAGAGCAGGGGTTTCTTCACGGACTCCTGTGGAACACCATGGGTAATATCAGAAAGAGCAGGGGTTTCTGCACGGACCCCTATGTAACACCATGCGGCATATCAGAAAGAACAGGGGGTGTCTGCACGGACTCACATGCAACACCATGGGTCATGTCACAAAGAGCAGGGGTTTCTGCACGGACTCCTGTGGAACACCATGGTCATATCACAAAGAGTAGGGGCTTCTACACTGACCCCTATGGAACACCATGGGGCATATCAGAAAGAGCAGGGGTGTCTGCTCGGACTCACATGGAACACCATGGGTCATATCACAAAGAGCAGGACTTTCTGCACGGACTGCTATCACAAAGAGCAGGGTTTTCTGCACTTACCACTATGGAACAGCATGGGTCATATCACAAAGAGCAGGGGTTTCTGCACGGACTCCTGTGGAACACCATCGGTCACATCAGAAAGAGCAGGGGTTTCTGCACAGCCCCTATGGAGCACCATGTGTCATATCAGTAAGAGCAGGGGTTCTGCACGGACTCCTATGGAACACCATGGGTCATATCAGAAAGAGCAGGGGTTTCTGCATGGACTTCTATGAAATACCATTAATGACATCAGAAAGAGCAGGGGTTTCTGCACGGACTCCTGTGGAACACCATGGGTCACATCAGAAAGAGCACGGGTTTCTGCATGGCCCCTATGGAACACCATGTGTCATATCAGAAAGAGCAGGGGTTTCTGCACTGAACCCTATGGAACACCATGGGTCATAGCAGAAAGAGCAGGGGTTTCTGCACTGACCCCTATGGAACATCATGTGTCCTATCACAAAGCGCAGGGATTTCTGCACGGACTCCTGTGGAACACCGTGGGTCACACCAGACAGATCAGGGGTTTTCTGCATGTACTCCTATGGAACACCATGGGTCATATAAGAAAGAGCTGGGGTTTCTGCACGGACACCTGTGGAACACCATGGGTGATATCAGAAAGAGCAGGGGTTCTGCACGGACTCCAATGGAACACCATGGGTCATATCAGAAAGAGCAGGGGTTTCTGCATGGACTCCTATCACAAAGAGCAGGGGTTTCTGCACTGACCCCCTACGGAACAGCGTGGGTCATATCACAAAGAGTAGGGTTTCTGCACTGAACCCTATGGAACACCTTGGGTCATATCAGAAAGAGCAGAGGTATCTGCACGGCCCCTATGGAACACCATGGGTCATATCACAAAGAGCAGAGGTTTCTGCACTGAACCCTATGGAACACCATGGGTCATATCAGAAAGAGCAGGGATTTCAGCACGGACCCCTATGGAACACCATGGGGCATATCAGAAAGAGCAGGGGTTTCTGCACTGACCTCTATGGAACACCATGAGTCATATCACAAAACGCAGGGATTTCTGCACGGAGTTCTGTGGAACACCATGGGTCACATTAGAAAGAGCAGGGGTTTCTACAGGTACTCCTATGGAACACCATGTGTCATATCAGAAAGAGCAGGGGTTCTGCACGGATTCCTATGGAACACCATGGGTCATATCAGAAAGAGCAGGGATTTCAGCACGGACACCTATGGAACACCATGGGGCATATCAGAAAGAGAGGGGTGTCTGCATGGACTCACATGGAACACCATGGGTCATATCACAAAGAGCAAAGGTTTCTGCGCAGACTCCTGTGGAACACCATGGGTCATATCAGAAAGAGCAGGGGTTTCTGCACGGACTCCTATCACAAAGAGCAGGGGTTTCTGCACTGACCCTATGGAACAGCGTGGGTCATATCACAAAGACCAGGGGTTTCTGCACTGAACCCTATGGATCACCATGGGTCATATCAGAAAGAGCAGGGCTTTCTGCACTGAACCCTATGGAACACCATGGGTCATATCAGAAAGAGCAGGGATTTCTGCACGGGACTCCTGTGGAACACCATGGGTCATATCAGAAAGAGCAGGGGTTCTGCACGGACTCCTATGGAACACCATGGGTCATATCAGAAAGAGCAGGGGTTTCTGCACGTACTTCTATGAAATACCATGGATGACATCAGAAAGAGCAGGGGTTTCTGCACTGACCCCTATGGAACACCATGAGTCCTATCACAAAGCGCAGGGATTTCTGCATGGACTCCTGTGGAACACCATGGGTCACATCAGAGAAATCAGGGATTTCTGCATGTACTCCTATGGAACACCATGGGTCATATCAGAAAGAGCAGGGATTTCTTCACGGACTCCTATCACAAAGAGCAGGGGTTTCTGCACTGACCCCTACGGAACAGCGTGGGTCATATCACAAAGAGCAGGCGTTTCTGCACTGAACCCTATGGAACACCATGGGTCATATCAGAAAGAGCAGAGGTATCTGCACGGCCCCTATGGAACACCATGGGTCATATCATAAAGAGTATTGGTTTCTGCACTGAACCCTATGGAACACCATTGGTCATATCAGAAAGAGCAGGGGTTTCTGCACGGACCTCTGTGGAGCACCATGTGTGATATCAGAAAGAGCACAGGTGTTTCTGCACGTATCCCTAAGGAACACCATGTGTCATATCAGAAAGAGCAGGGGTTCTGCACGGACTCCTATGGAACACCATGGGTCATATCAGAAAGAGCAGGGGTTTCTGCACGGATTCCTATCACAAAGAGCAGGGGTTTCTGCACTGACCCCTACGGAACAGCGTGGGTCATATCACAAAGAGCAGGCGTTTCTGCACTGAACCCTATGAAATACCATGGATGACATCAGAAAGAGCAGGGGTTTCTGCACGGACTCCTGTGGAACACCATGGGTCACATCAGAAAGAGCATAGGTTTCTGCACGTACTTCTATGAAACACCATGGGTGACATCAGAAAGAGCAGGGGTTTCTGCACGGACTCGCATGGAACAACATGAGTAATATCACAAAGAGCACGGGTTTCTGCACAGACTCCTATGGAACACCATGGTCATATCACAAAGAGCAGCGGTTTCTGCACAGACTCCTGTGGAACACCATGGGTCATATCAGAAAGAGCAGGGATTTCATCACGGACCCCTATGGAACACCATGGGGCGTATCAGAAAGAGCAGGGGTGTCTGCACGGATCCCTATGGAACACCATGTGTCATATCAAAAAGAGCAGGGGTTCTGCACGGACTCCTATGGAACAGCATGGGTCATATCAGAAAGAGCAGGGGTCTCACACGGACTCCTATCACAAAGAGCAGGGGTTTCTGCACTGACCCCTACGGAACAGCGTGGGTCATATCACAAAGAGCAGGGGTTTCTGCACTGAACCCTATGTAACACCATGGGTCATATCAGAAAGACCAGAGGTATCTGCACGGCCCCTATGGAACACCATGGGTCATATCAGAAAGAGCAGGGGTTTCTGCACGGACCTCTCTGGAGCACCATGTGTGATATCAGAAAGAGCACAGGTGTTTCTGCACGTATCCCTAAGGAACACCATGGGTCATATCAGAAAGAGCAGGGGTTTCTGCACGGACTCCTATCACAAAGATCAGGGGTTTCTGCACGGACTCCTATCACAAAGAGGAGGGGTTTCTGCACTGAACCCTATGGAACACCATGGGTCATATCAGAAAGAGCAGGGGTTTCTGCACTGAACCCTATGAAACACCATGGGTCATATCAGAAAGAGCAGGGGTTTCTGCATAGACTCCTATCACAAAGAGCAGGGGTTTCTGCACGGATACCTGTGCAACAGCATTGGTCATATCACGAAGAGCAGGGGTTTCTGCATGGACTCCTGTGGAACACCATGTGTCATATCAGAAAGAGCAGGGGTTCCTGCACGGACCCCTATGGAACACCATGGGGCATATCAGAAAGAGCAGGGGTTCTGCACGGACACCTATGGAACACCATGGGTCATATCAGAAAGAGCAGGGGTTTCTGCACGTACATCTATGAAATACCATGGATGACATCAGAAAGAGCAGGGGTTTCTGCACGGACTCCTGTGGAACACCATGGGTCACATCAGAAAGAGCAGGGGTTTCTGCATGGCCCCTATGGAACACCATGTGTCATATCAGAAAGAGCAGGGGTTTCTGCACTGAACCCTATGGAACACCATGGGTCATATCAGAAAGAGCAGAGGTTTCTGCACAGACTCCCATGGAACATTATGGGTCATAGCAGAAAGAGCAGGGGTTTCTGCACTGACCCCTATGGAACACCATGAGTCTTATCACAAAGCGCAGGGATTTCTGCACGGACTCCTGTGGAACACCGTGGGTCACATCAGATAGATCAGGGGTTTCTGCATGTACTCCTATGGAACACCATGGGTCATATCCGAAAGAGCTGGGGTTTCTGCACGGACACCTGTGGAACACCATGGGTGATATCAGAAAGAGCAAGGGTTCTGCACGGACTCCTATGGAACACCATGGGTCATATCAGAAAGAGCAGGGGTTTCTGCATGGACTTCTATGAAATACCATGGATGACATCAGAAAGAGCAGGGGTTTCTGCACGGACTCCTGTGGAACACCATGGGTCACATCAGAAAGAGCACGGGTTTCTGCATGGCCCCTATGGAACACCATGTGTCATATCAGAAAGAGCAGGGGTTTCTGCACTGAACCCTACGGAACACCATGGGTCATAGCAGAAAGAGCAGGGGTTTCTGCACTGACCCCTATGGAACATCATGTGTCCTATCACAAAGCGCAGGGATTTCTGCACGGACTCCTGTGGAACACCGTGGGTCACATCAGACAGATCAGGGGTTTCTGCATGTACTCCTATCACAAAGAGCAGGGGTTTCTGCACTGACCCTAATGGAACACCATGGGTCATATCAGAAAGAGCAGGGTTTTCTGCACGGACTCCTATCACAAAGAGCAGGGGTTTCTGCACGGACTTCTATCACAAAGAGCAGGGGTTTCTGCACTGACCCCTATGGAACACCATGGGACATATCAGAAAGAGCAGGGGTTTCTGCACGGACACCTGTGCAACAGCATTGGTCATATCACTAAGAGCAGGGTTTTCTGCACGGACTCCTGTGGAACACCATGTGTCATATCAGAAAGAGCAGGGGTTTCTGCACGGACCCGTATGGAACACCATGGGGCATATCAGAAAGAGCAGGGGTGTCTGCACGGACTCACATGGAACACCATGGGTCATATCAAAAAGAGCAGGGCTTTCTGCACGGACTCCTATCACAAAGAGCAGGGGTTTCTGCACTGACCACTATGGAACAGCATGGGTCATATCACAAAGAGCAGGGGTTTCTGTACGGACTCCTGTGGAACACCATCGGTCACATCAGAAAGAGCAGGGGTTTCTGCACGGCCCCTATGGAACACCATGTGTCATATCAGTAAGAGCAGGGGTTCTGCACGTACTTCTATGAAACACCATGGGTGACATCAGAAAGAGCAGTGGTTTCTGCACGGACTCCTGTGGAACACGATGGGTCATATCAGAAAGAGCAGGGGTTTGTGCACTGACCCCTGTGGAACAGCATGGGTCATATCACAAAGAGCAGGGGTTGCTGCATGGACTCCCATGGAGCACAATGGGCCATATCACAAAGAGCAGGGGTTTCTGCACGGACTCCTATCACAAAGAGCAGGGGTTTCTGCACTGACCCCAAGGGAACACCGTGGGTCATATCACAAAGAGCAGGGGTTTCTGCACGTACTCCTATGGAACACCATGGGTGATATCAGAAAGAGCAGGGGTTTCTGCACGGATCCCTAAGGAACACCATGGGCCATATCAGAAAGAGCAGGGGTTTCTGCACGGACTCCTATCACAAAGATCAGGGGTTTCTGCACGGACTCCTATCACAAAGAGGAGGGGTTTCTGCACTGAACCCTATGGAACACCATGGGTCATATCAGAAAGAGCAGGGGTTTCTGCACTGAACCCTATGGAACACCATGGGTCATATCAGAAAGAGCAGGGGTTTCTGCACGGACTCCCATGGAACACCAAAGGTCATATCACAAAGAGCAGGGGTTTCTGCATGGACTCCCATGGAACACTAAGGGTCATATCAGACAGAGCAGAGGTTTCTGCACTGACCCCTATGTAACACCATGAGTCATATCACAAAGCGCAGGGATTTCTGCACGGACTCCTGTGGAACACCATGGGTCATATCAGAAAGAGCAGGGGTTTCTGCACGGATTCCTATGGAACACCATGGGTCATATCAGAAAGAGCAGGGATTTCAGCACGGACCGCTATGGAACACCATGGGGCATATCAGAAAGAGCAGGGGTGTCTGCATGGACTCACATGGAACACCATGGGTCATATCACAAAGAGCAAAGGTTTCTGCACGGACTCCTGTGGAACACCATAGGTCACATCAGAAAGAACAGGGGTTTCTGAACGGACTCCTATCACAAAGAGCAGGGGTTTCTGCACTGACCCTAATGGAACACCATGGGTCATATCAGAAAGAGCAGGGGTTTCTGCACAGAATCCTGTGGAACACCATTGGTCATATCAGAAAGAGCAGGGTTTTCTGCACGGACTCCTATCACAAAGAGCAGGGGTTTCTGCATGGACTTCTATCACAAAGAGCAGGGGCTTCTGCACTGACTCCCATGGAACACCATAGGTCATATCACCAAGAGCAGGGGTTTCTGCACGGATTCCCATGGAACACCATGGGTCATATCACAAAGAGCAGGGGTTTCTTCACGGACTCCTGTGGAACACCATGGGTAATATCAGAAAGAGCAGGGGTTTCTGCACGGACCCCTATGTAACACCATGCGGCATATCAGAAAGAACAGGGGTGTCTGCACGGACTCACATGCAACACCATGGGTCATGTCACAAAGAGCAGGGGTTTCTGCACGGACTCCTGTGGAACACCATGGTCATATCACAAAGAGTAGGGGCTTCTACACTGACCCCTATGGAACACCATGGGGCATATCAGAAAGAGCAGGGGTGTCTGCTCGGACTCACATGGAACACCATGGGTCATATCACAAAGAGCAGGACTTTCTGCACGGACTGCTATCACAAAGAGCAGGGTTTTCTGCACTTACCACTATGGAACAGCATGGGTCATATCACAAAGAGCAGGGGTTTCTGCACGGACTCCTGTGGAACACCATCGGTCACATCAGAAAGAGCAGGGGTTTCTGCACAGCCCCTATGGAGCACCATGTGTCATATCAGTAAGAGCAGGGGTTCTGCACGGACTCCTATGGAACACCATGGGTCATATCAGAAAGAGCAGGGGTTTGTGCACTGACCCCTATGAAACAGCATGGGTCATATCACAAAGAGCAGGGGTTGCTGCATGGACTCCCATGGAGCACAATGGGACATATCACAAAGAGCAGGGGTTCTGCACGGACTCCTATGGAACAACATGGGTCATATCAGAAAGAGCAGGGGTTTCTGCACCTACTTCTATGAAACACCTTTGGTGACATCAGAAAGTGCACGGGTTTCTGCATGGACTCCCATGGAACACCATGGGTCATATCAGAAAGAGCAGGGGTTTCTGCCTGGACTCCCATGGAACGCCATGGGTCATATCATAAAGAGCAGGGGTTTCTTCCTGGACTCCCATGGAACGCCATGGGTCATATCACAAAGAGCAGGGGTTTCTGCTCAGACTCCTGTGGAACACCATGGGTCATATCAGAAAGAGCAGAGGTTTCTGCACGGAATCCTATCACAAAGAGCAGGGGTTTCTGCACTGACCCTATGGAACAGCGTGGGTCATATCACAAAGACCAGGGGTTTCTGCACTGAACCCTATGGAACACCATGGGTCATATCAGAAAGAGCAGGGCTTTCTGCACTGAACCCTATGGAACACCATGGGTCATATCAGAAAGAGCAGGGATTTCTGCACGGACTCCTGTGGAACACCATGGGTCATATCAGAAAGAGCAGGGGTTTCTGCCTGGACTCCCATGGAACGCCATGGGTCATATCATAAAGAGCAGGGGTTTCTTCCTGGACTCCCATGGAACGCCATGGGTCATATCACAAAGAGCAGGGGTTTCTGCTCAGACTCCTGTGGAACACCATGGGTCATATCAGAAAGAGCAGAGGTTTCTGCACGGAATCCTATCACAAAGAGCAGGGGTTTCTGCACTGACCCTATGGAACAGCGTGGGTCACATCACAAAGACCAGGGGTTTCTGCACTGAACCCTATGGAACACCATGGGTCATATCAGAAAGAGCAGGGCTTTCTGCACTGAACCCTATGGAACACCATGGGTCATATCAGAAAGAGCAGGGATTTCTGCACGGACTCCTGTGGAACACCATGGGTCATATCAGAAAGAGCAGGGGTTTCTGCACGTACTTCTATGAAATACCATGGATGACATCATAAAGAGCAGGGGTTTCTGCACGGACTCCTGTGGAACACCATGTGTCATATCACAAAGAGCAGGGGTATCTGCACTGAACCCTATGGAACACCATGGGTCATATCAGAAAGAGCAGGGGTTTCTGCACAGACTCCCATGGAACATTATGGGTCATAGCAGAAAGAGCAGGGGTTTCTGCACTGACCCCTATGGAACACCATGAGTCCTATCACAAAGCGCAGGGATTTCTGCACGGACTCCTGTGGAACACCATGGGTCACATCAGAGAAATCAGGGGTTTCTGCATGTACTCCTATGGAACACCATGGGTCATATCAGAAAGAGCAGGGGTTTCTGCACGGACACCTGTGCAACAGCATTGGTCATATCACTAAGAGCAGGGTTTTCTGCACGGACTCCTGTGGAACACCATGTGTCATATCAGAAAGAGCAGGGGTTTCTGCACGGACTCCCATGGAACATTATGGGTCATAGCAGAAAGAGCAGGGGTTTCTGCACTGACCCCTATGGAACACCATGAGTCTTATCACAAAGCGCAGGGATTTCTGCACGGACTCCTGTGGAACACCGTGGGTCACATCAGATAGATCAGGGGTTTCTGCATGTACTCCTATGGAACACCATGGGTCATATCCGAAAGAGCTGGGGTTTCTGCACGGACACCTGTGGAACACCATGGGTGATATCAGAAAGAGCAAGGGTTCTGCACGGACTCCTATGGAACACCATGGGTCATATCAGAAAGAGCAGGGGTTTCTGCATGGACTTCTATGAAATACCATGGATGACATCAGAAAGAGCAGGGGTTTCTGCACGGACTCCTGTGGAACACCATGGGTCACATCAGAAAGAGCACGGGTTTCTGCATGGCCCCTATGGAACACCATGTGTCATATCAGAAAGAGCAGGGGTTTCTGCACTGAACCCTACGGAACACCATGGGTCATAGCAGAAAGAGCAGGGGTTTCTGCACTGACCCCTATGGAACATCATGTGTCCTATCACAAAGCGCAGGGATTTCTGCACGGACTCCTGTGGAACACCGTGGGTCACATCAGACAGATCAGGGGTTTCTGCATGTACTCCTATGGAACACCATGGGTCATATAAGAAAGAGCTGGGGTTTCTGCACGGACACCTGTGGAACACGATGGGTGATATCAGAAAGAGCAGGGGTTCTGCACGGACTCCAATGGAACACCATGGGTCATATCAGAAAGAGCAGGGGTTTCTGCATGGACTCCTATCACAAAGAGCAGGGGTTTCTGCACTGACCCCTACGGAACAGCGTGGGTCATATCACAAAGAGTAGGGTTTCTGCACTGAACCCTATGGAACACCTTGGGTCATATCAGAAAGAGCAGAGGTATCTGCACGGCCCCTATGGAACACCATGGGTCATATCACAAAGAGCAGAGGTTTCTGCACTGAACCCTATGGAACACCATGGGTCATATCAGAAAGAGCAGGGATTTCAGCACGGACCCCTATGGAACACCATGGGGCATATCAGAAAGAGCAGGGGTTTCTGCACTGACCTCTATGGAACACCATGAGTCATATCACAAAACGCAGGGATTTCTGCACGGAGTTCTGTGGAACACCATGGGTCACATCAGAAAGAGCAGGGGTTTCTACAGGTACTCCTATGGAACACCATGTGTCATATCAGAAAGAGCAGGGGTTCTGCACGGATTCCTATGGAACACCATGGGTCATATCAGAAAGAGCAGGGATTTCAGCACGGACACCTATGGAACACCATGGGGCATATCAGAAAGAGAGGGGTGTCTGCATGGACTCACATGGAACACCATGGGTCATATCACAAAGAGCAAAGGTTTCTGCACGGACTCCTGTGGAACACCATAGGTCACATCAGAAAGAACAGGGGTTTCTGAATGGACTCCTATCACAAAGAGCAGGGGTTTCTGCACTGACCCTAATGGAACACCATGGGTCATATCAGAAAGAGCAGGGTTTTCTGCACGGACTCCTATCACAAAGAGCAGGGGTTTCTGCACGGACTTCTATCACAAAGAGCAGGGGTTTCTGCACTGACCCCTATGGAACACCATGGGACATATCAGAAAGAGCAGGGGTTTCTGCACGGACACCTGTGCAACAGCATTGGTCATATCACTAAGAGCAGGGTTTTCTGCACGGACTCCTGTGGAACACCATGTGTCATATCAGAAAGAGCAGGGGTTTCTGCACGGACCCGTATGGAACACCATGGGGCATATCAGAAAGAGCAGGGGTGTCTGCACGGACTCACATGGAACACCATGGGTCATATCAAAAAGAGCAGGGCTTTCTGCACGGACTCCTATCACAAAGAGCAGGGGTTTCTGCACTGACCACTATGGAACAGCATGGGTCATATCACAAAGAGCAGGGGTTTCTGTACGGACTCCTGTGGAACACCATCGGTCACATCAGAAAGAGCAGGGGTTTCTGCACGGCCCCTATGGAACACCATGTGTCATATCAGTAAGAGCAGGGGTTCTGCACGTACTTCTATGAAACACCATGGGTGACATCAGAAAGAGCAGTGGTTTCTGCACGGACTCCTGTGGAACACGATGGGTCATATCAGAAAGAGCAGGGGTTTGTGCACTGACCCCTGTGGAACAGCATGGGTCATATCACAAAGAGCAGGGGTTGCTGCATGGACTCCCATGGAGCACAATGGGCCATATCACAAAGAGCAGGGGTTTCTGCACGGACTCCTATCACAAAGAGCAGGGGTTTCTGCACTGACCCCAAGGGAACACCGTGGGTCATATCACAAAGAGCAGGGGTTTCTGCACGTACTCCTATGGAACACCATGGGTGATATCAGAAAGAGCAGGGGTTTCTGCACGGATCCCTAAGGAACACCATGGGCCATATCAGAAAGAGCAGGGGTTTCTGCACGGACTCCTATCACAAAGATCAGGGGTTTCTGCACGGACTCCTATCACAAAGAGGAGGGGTTTCTGCACTGAACCCTATGGAACACCATGGGTCATATCAGAAAGAGCAGGGGTTTCTGCACGGACTCCCATGGAACACCAAAGGTCATATCACAAAGAGCAGGGGTTTCTGCATGGACTCCCATGGAACACTAAGGGTCATATCAGACAGAGCAGAGGTTTCTGCACTGACCCCTATGTAACACCATGAGTCATATCACAAAGCGCAGGGATTTCTGCACGGACTCCTGTGGAACACCATGGGTCATATCAGAAAGAGCAGGGGTTTCTGCACGGATTCCTATGGAACACCATGGGTCATATCAGAAAGAGCAGGGATTTCAGCACGGACCGCTATGGAACACCATGGGGCATATCAGAAAGAGCAGGGGTGTCTGCATGGACTCACATGGAACACCATGGGTCATATCACAAAGAGCAAAGGTTTCTGCACGGACTCCTGTGGAACACCATAGGTCACATCAGAAAGAACAGGGGTTTCTGAACGGACTCCTATCACAAAGAGCAGGGGTTTCTGCACTGACCCTAATGGAACACCATGGGTCATATCAGAAAGAGCAGGGGTTTCTGCACAGAATCCTGTGGAACACCATTGGTCATATCAGAAAGAGCAGGGTTTTCTGCACGGACTCCTATCACAAAGAGCAGGGGTTTCTGCATGGACTTCTATCACAAAGAGCAGGGGCTTCTGCACTGACTCCCATGGAACACCATAGGTCATATCACCAAGAGCAGGGGTTTCTGCACGGATTCCCATGGAACACCATGGGTCATATCACAAAGAGCAGGGGTTTCTTCACGGACTCCTGTGGAACACCATGGGTAATATCAGAAAGAGCAGGGGTTTCTGCACGGACCCCTATGTAACACCATGCGGCATATCAGAAAGAACAGGGGTGTCTGCACGGACTCACATGCAACACCATGGGTCATGTCACAAAGAGCAGGGGTTTCTGCACGGACTCCTGTGGAACACCATGGTCATATCACAAAGAGTAGGGGCTTCTACACTGACCCCTATGGAACACCATGGGGCATATCAGAAAGAGCAGGGGTGTCTGCTCGGACTCACATGGAACACCATGGGTCATATCACAAAGAGCAGGACTTTCTGCACGGACTGCTATCACAAAGAGCAGGGGTTTCTGCACTTACCACTATGGAACAGCATGGGTCATATCACAAAGAGCAGGGGTTTCTGCACGGACTCCTGTGGAACACCATCGGTCACATCAGAAAGAGCAGGGGTTTCTGCACAGCCCCTATGGAGCACCATGTGTCATATCAGTAAGAGCAGGGGTTCTGCACGGACTCCTATGGAACACCATGGGTCATATCAGAAAGAGCAGGGGTTTGTGCACTGACCCCTATGAAACAGCATGGGTCATATCACAAAGAGCAGGGGTTGCTGCATGGACTCCCATGGAGCACAATGGGACATATCACAAAGAGCAGGGGTTCTGCACGGACTCCTATGGAACAACATGGGTCATATCAGAAAGAGCAGGGGTTTCTGCACCTACTTCTATGAAACACCTTTGGTGACATCAGAAAGTGCACGGGTTTCTGCATGGACTCCCATGGAACACCATGGGTCATATCAGAAAGAGCAGGGGTTTCTGCCTGGACTCCCATGGAACGCCATGGGTCATATCATAAAGAGCAGGGGTTTCTTCCTGGACTCCCATGGAACGCCATGGGTCATATCACAAAGAGCAGGGGTTTCTGCTCAGACTCCTGTGGAACACCATGGGTCATATCAGAAAGAGCAGAGGTTTCTGCACGGAATCCTATCACAAAGAGCAGGGGTTTCTGCACTGACCCTATGGAACAGCGTGGGTCATATCACAAAGACCAGGGGTTTCTGCACTGAACCCTATGGAACACCATGGGTCATATCAGAAAGAGCAGGGCTTTCTGCACTGAACCCTATGGAACACCATGGGTCATATCAGAAAGAGCAGGGATTTCTGCACGGACTCCTGTGGAACACCATGGGTCATATCAGAAAGAGCAGGGGTTTCTGCCTGGACTCCCATGGAACGCCATGGGTCATATCATAAAGAGCAGGGGTTTCTTCCTGGACTCCCATGGAACGCCATGGGTCATATCACAAAGAGCAGGGGTTTCTGCTCAGACTCCTGTGGAACACCATGGGTCATATCAGAAAGAGCAGAGGTTTCTGCACGGAATCCTATCACAAAGAGCAGGGGTTTCTGCACTGACCCTATGGAACAGCGTGGGTCATATCACAAAGACCAGGGGTTTCTGCACTGAACCCTATGGAACACCATGGGTCATATCAGAAAGAGCAGGGCTTTCTGCACTGAACCCTATGGAACACCATGGGTCATATCAGAAAGAGCAGGGATTTCTGCACGGACTCCTGTGGAACACCATGGGTCATATCAGAAAGAGCAGGGGTTTCTGCACGTACTTCTATGAAATACCATGGATGACATCATAAAGAGCAGGGGTTTCTGCACGGACTCCTGTGGAACACCATGTGTCATATCACAAAGAGCAGGGGTATCTGCACTGAACCCTATGGAACACCATGGGTCATATCAGAAAGAGCAGGGGTTTCTGCACAGACTCCCATGGAACATTATGGGTCATAGCAGAAAGAGCAGGGGTTTCTGCACTGACCCCTATGGAACACCATGAGTCCTATCACAAAGCGCAGGGATTTCTGCACGGACTCCTGTGGAACACCATGGGTCACATCAGAGAAATCAGGGGTTTCTGCATGTACTCCTATGGAACACCATGGGTCATATCAGAAAGAGCAGGGGTTTCTGCACGGACACCTGTGCAACAGCATTGGTCATATCACTAAGAGCAGGGTTTTCTGCACGGACTCCTGTGGAACACCATGTGTCATATCAGAAAGAGCAGGGGTTTCTGCACGGACCCGTATGGAACACCATGGGGCATATCAGAAAGAGCAGGGGTGTCTGCACGGACTCACATGGAACACCATGGGTCATATCAAAAAGAGCAGGGCTTTCTGCACGGACTCCTATCACAAAGAGCAGGGCTTTCTGCACTGACCACTATGGAACAGCATGGGTCATATCACAAAGAGCAGGGGTTTCTGTACGGACTCCTGTGGAACACCATCGGTCACATCAGAAAGAGCAGGGGTTTCTGCACGGCCCCTATGGAACACCATGTGTCATATCAGTAAGAGCAGGTGTTCTGCACGTACTTCTATGAAACACCATGGGTGACATCAGAAAGAGCAGTGGTTTCTGCACGGACTCCTGTGGAACACGATGGGTCATATCAGAAAGAGCAGGGGTTTGTGCACTGACCCCTGTGGAACAGCATGGGTCATATCACAAAGAGCAGGGGTTGCTGCATGGACTCCCATGGAGCACAATGGGCCATATCACAAAGAGCAGGGGTTTCTGCACGGCCCCTAAGGAACACCATGCATCATATCACAAAGAGCAGGGGTTTCTGCACGGACTCCCATGGAACGCCATGGGTCATATCACAAAGAGCAGGGGTTTCTGCACGGACTCCTATGGAACACCATGTGTCATATCAGAAAGAGCAGGGGTTTCTGCACGGACTCCTATCACAAAGAGCAGGGGTTTCTGCACTGACCCCTACGGAACACCGTGGGTCATATCACAAAGAGCAGGGGTTTCTGCACGTACTTTTTTGAAACACCATGGGTGACATCAGAACTAGCAGGGTTTTCTGCCTGGACTCCCATGGAACGCAATGGGTCATATCAGAAAGAGCAGGGGTTTCTGCACGTACTCCTATGGAACACCATGGGTGATATCAGAAAGAGCAGGGGTTTCTGCACGGATCCCTAAGGAACATCATGGGTCATATCAGAAAGAGCAGGGGTTTCTGCACGGACTCCTATCACAAAGATCAGGGGTTTCTGCACGGACTCCTATCACAAAGAGGAGGGGTTTCTGCACTGAACCCTATGGAACACCATGGGTCATATCAGAAAGAGCAGGGGTTTCTGCACTGAACCCTATGGAACACCATGGGTCATATCAGAAAGAGCAGGGGTTTCTGCACGGACTCCCATGGAACACCAAAGGTCATATCACAAAGAGCAGGGGTTTCTGCATGGACTCCCATGGAACACTATGGGTCATATCAGAAAGAGCAGAGGTTTCTGCACTGACCCCTATGTAACACCATGAGTCATATCACAAAGCGCAGGGATTTCTGCACGGACTCCTGTGGAACACCATGGGTCATATCAGAAAGAGCAGGGGTTTCTGCACGGATTCCTATGGAACACCATGGGTCATATCAGAAAGAGCAGGGATTTCAGCACGGACCCCTATGGAACACCATGGGGCATATCAGAAAGAGCAGGCGTGTCTGCATGGACTCACATGGAGCACAATGGGACATATCACAAAGAGCAGGGGTTCTGCACGGACTCCTATGGAACAACATGGGTCATATCAGAAAGAGCAGGGGTTTCTGCACCTACTTCTATGAAACACCTTTGGTGACATCAGAAAGTGCACGGGTTTCTGCATGGACTCCCATGGAACACCATGGGTCATATCAGAAAGAGCAGGGGTTTCTGCCTGGACTCCCATGGAACGCCATGGGTCATATCATAAAGAGCAGGGGTTTCTTCCTGGACTCCCATGGAACGCCATGGGTCATATCACAAAGAGCAGGGGTTTCTGCTCAGACTCCTGTGGAACACCATGGGTCATATCAGAAAGAGCAGAGGTTTCTGCACTGACCCTATGGAACAGCGTGGGTCATATCACAAAGACCAGGGGTTTCTGCACTGAACCCTATGGAACACCATGGGTCATATCAGAAAGAGCAGGGCTTTCTGCACTGAACCCTATGGAACACCATGGGTCATATCAGAAAGAGCAGGGATTTCTGCACGGACTCCTGTGGAACACCATGGGTCATATCAGAAAGAGCAGGGGTTTCTGCCTGGACTCCCATGGAACGCCATGGGTCATATCATAAAGAGCAGGGGTTTCTTCCTGGACTCCCATGGAACGCCATGGGTCATATCACAAAGAGCAGGGGTTTCTGCTCAGACTCCTGTGGAACACCATGGGTCATATCAGAAAGAGCAGAGGTTTCTGCACGGAATCCTATCACAAAGAGCAGGGGTTTCTGCACTGACCCTATGGAACAGCGTGGGTCATATCACAAAGACCAGGGGTTTCTGCACTGAACCCTATGGAACACCATGGGTCATATCAGAAAGAGCAGGGCTTTCTGCACTGAACCCTATGGAACACCATGGGTCATATCAGAAAGAGCAGGGATTTCTGCACGGACTCCTGTGGAACACCATGGGTCATATCAGAAAGAGCAGGGGTTTCTGCACGTACTTCTATGAAATACCATGGATGACATCATAAAGAGCAGGGGTTTCTGCACGGACTCCTGTGGAACACCATGTGTCATATCACAAAGAGCAGGGGTATCTGCACTGAACCCTATGGAACACCATGGGTCATATCAGAAAGAGCAGGGGTTTCTGCACAGACTCCCATGGAACATTATGGGTCATAGCAGAAAGAGCAGGGGTTTCTGCACTGACCCCTATGGAACACCATGAGTCCTATCACAAAGCGCAGGGATTTCTGCACGGACTCCTGTGGAACACCATGGGTCACATCAGAGAAATCAGGGGTTTCTGCATGTACTCCTATGGAACACCATGGGTCATATCAGAAAGAGCAGGGGTTTCTGCACGGACACCTGTGCAACAGCATTGGTCATATCCCTAAGAGCAGGGTTTTCTGCACGGACTCCTGTGGAACACCATGTGTCATATCAGAAAGAGCAGGGGTTTCTGCACGGACCCGTATGGAACACCATGGGGCATATCAGAAAGAGCAGGGGTGTCTGCACGGACTCACATGGAACACCATGGGTCATATCAAAAAGAGCAGGGCTTTCTGCACGGACTCCTATCACAAAGAGCAGGGCTTTCTGCACTGACCACTATGGAACAGCATGGGTCATATCACAAAGAGCAGGGGTTTCTGTACGGACTCCTGTGGAACACCATCGGTCACATCAGAAAGAGCAGGGGTTTCTGCACGGCCCCTATGGAACACCATGTGTCATATCAGTAAGAGCAGGTGTTCTGCACGTACTTCTATGAAACACCATGGGTGACATCAGAAAGAGCAGTGGTTTCTGCACGGACTCCTGTGGAACACGATGGGTCATATCAGAAAGAGCAGGGGTTTGTGCACTGACCCCTGTGGAACAGCATGGGTCATATCACAAAGAGCAGGGGTTGCTGCATGGACTCCCATGGAGCACAATGGGCCATATCACAAAGAGCAGGGGTTTCTGCACGGCCCCTAAGGAACACCATGCATCATATCACAAAGAGCAGGGGTTTCTGCACGGACTCCCATGGAACGCCATGGGTCATATCACAAAGAGCAGGGGTTTCTGCACGGACTCCTATGGAACACCATGTGTCATATCAGAAAGAGCAGGGGTTTCTGCACGGACTCCTATCACAAAGAGCAGGGGTTTCTGCACTGACCCCTACGGAACACCGTGGGTCATATCACAAAGAGCAGGGGTTTCTGCACGTACTTTTTTGAAACACCATGGGTGACATCAGAACTAGCAGGGTTTTCTGCCTGGACTCCCATGGAACGCAATGGGTCATATCAGAAAGAGCAGGGGTTTCTGCACGTACTCCTATGGAACACCATGGGTGATATCAGAAAGAGCAGGGGTTTCTGCACGGATCCCTAAGGAACATCATGGGTCATATCAGAAAGAGCAGGGGTTTCTGCACGGACTCCTATCACAAAGATCAGGGGTTTCTGCACGGACTCCTATCACAAAGAGGAGGGGTTTCTGCACTGAACCCTATGGAACACCATGGGTCATATCAGAAAGAGCAGGGGTTTCTGCACTGAACCCTATGGAACACCATGGGTCATATCAGAAAGAGCAGGGGTTTCTGCACGGACTCCCATGGAACACCAAAGGTCATATCACAAAGAGCAGGGGTTTCTGCATGGACTCCCATGGAACACTATGGGTCATATCAGAAAGAGCAGAGGTTTCTGCACTGACCCCTATGTAACACCATGAGTCATATCACAAAGCGCAGGGATTTCTGCACGGACTCCTGTGGAACACCATGGGTCATATCAGAAAGAGCAGGGGTTTCTGCACGGATTCCTATGGAACACCATGGGTCATATCAGAAAGAGCAGGGATTTCAGCACGGACCCCTATGGAACACCATGGGGCATATCAGAAAGAGCAGGCGTGTCTGCATGGACTCACATGGAACACCATGGGTCATATCACAAAGAGCAAAGGTTTCTGCACGGACTCCTGTGGAACACCATAGGTCACATCAGAAAGAACAGGGGTTTCTGAACGGACTCCTATCACAAAGAGCAGGGGTTTCTGCACTGACCCTAATGGAACACCATGGGTCATATCAGAAAGAGCAGGGGTTTCTGCACAGAATCCTGTGGAACACCATTGGTCATATCAGAAAGAGCAGGGTTTTCTGCACGGACTCCTATCACAAAGAGCAGGGGTTTCTGCACGGCCTTCTATCACAAAGAGCAGGGGCTTCTGCACTGACTCCCATGGAACACCATAGGTCATATCACCAAGAGCAGGGGTTTCTGCACGGATTCCCATGGAACACCATGGGTCATATCACAAAGAGCAGGGGTTTCTTCACGGACTCCTGTGGAACACCATGGGTCATATCAGAAAGAGCAGGGGTTCTGCACGTTCTTGTATGAAACACCATGAGTGACATCAGAAAGAGCAGGGGTTTCTGCACGGACTCCTGTGGAACACGATGGGTCATATCAGAAAGAGCAGGGGTTTGTGCACTGACCCCTATGGAACAGCATGGGTCATATCACAAGGAGCAGGGGTTGCTGCATGGACTCCCATGGAGCACAATGGGACATATCACAAAGAGCAGGGGTTCTGCACGGACTCCTATGGAACAACATGGGTCATATCAGAAAGAGCAGGGGTTTCTGCACCTACTTCTATGAAACACCTTTGGTGACATCAGAAAGTGCACGGGTTTCTGCATGGACTCCCATGGAACACCATGGGTCATATCAGAAAGAGCAGGGGTTTCTGCCTGGACTCCCATGGAACGCCATGGGTCATATCATAAAGAGCAGGGGTTTCTTCCTGGACTCCCATGGAACGCCATGGGTCATATCACAAAGAGCAGGGGTTTCTGCTCAGACTCCTGTGGAACACCATGGGTCATATCAGAAAGAGCAGGGGTTTCTCCACGGACTCCTATCACAAAGAGCAGGGGTTTCTGCACTGACCCTATGGAACAGCGTGGGTCATATCACAAAGACCAGGGGTTTCTGCACTGAACCCTATGGAACACCATGGGTCATATCAGAAAGAGCAGGGGTTTCTGCACTGAACCCTATGGAACACCATGGGTCATATCAGAAAGAGCAGGGATTTCTGCACGGACTCCTGTGGAACACCATGGGTCATATCAGAAAGAGCAGGGGTTTCTGCACGTACTTCTATGAAATACCATGGATGACATCATAAAGAGCAGGGGTTTCTGCACGGACTCCTGTGGAACACCATTTGTCATATCACAAAGAGCAGGGGTATCTGCACTGAACCCTATGGAACACCATGGGTCATATCAGAAAGAGCAGGGGTTTCTGCACAGACTCCCATGGAACATTATGGGTCATAGCAGAAAGAGCAGGGGTTTCTGCACTGACCCCTATGGAACACCATGAGTCCTATCACAAAGCGCAGGGATTTCTGCACGGACTCCTGTGGAACACCATGGGTCACATCAGAGAAATCAGGGGTTTCTGCATGTACTCCTATGGAACACCATGGGTCATATCAGAAAGAGCAGGGATTTCTTCACGGACTCCTATCACAAAGAGCAGGGGTTTCTGCACTGACCCCTACGGAACAGCGTGGGTCATATCACAAAGAGCAGGCGTTTCTGCACTGAACCCTATGGAACATCATGGGTCATATCAGAAAGAGGAGAGGTATCTGCACGGCCCCTATGGAACACCATGGGTCATATCACAAAGAGTATTGGTTTCTGCACTGAACCCTATGGAACACCATTGGTCATATCAGAAAGAGCAGGGGTTTCTGCACGGACCTCTGTGGAGCACCATGTGTGATATCAGAAAGAGCACAGGTGTTTCTGCACGTATCCCTAAGGAACACCATGCGTCATATCAGAAAGAGCAGGGGTTCTGCACGGACTCCAATGGAACACCATGGGTCATATCAGAAAGAGCAGGGGTTTCTGCAAGTACTTCTATGAAATACCATGGATGACATCAGACAGAGCAGGGGTTTCTGCACGGACTCCTGTGGAACACCATTGGTCACATCAGAAAGAGCATAGGTTTCTGCACGTACTTCTATGAAACACCATGGGTGACATCAGAAAAACCAGTGGTTTCTGCACGGATTCCTATGGAACACCATGGGTCATATCAGAAAGAGCAGGGATTTCATCACGGACCCCTATGGAACACCATGGGGCATATCAGAAAGAGCAGGGGTGTTTGCACGGACCCCTATGTAACACCATGCGGCATATCAGAAAGAACAGGGGTGTCTGCACGGACTCCTGTGGAACACCATGGTCATATCACAAAGAGCAGGGGCTTCTGCACTGACCCCTATGGAACACCGTGGGTCATATCAGAAAGAGCAGGGGTTTCTGCACGGACACCTGTGCAACACCATTGGTCATATCACGAAGAGCAAGGTTTTCTGCACGGACTCCTGTGGAACACCATGTGTCATATCAGAAAGAGCAGGGGTTTCTGCACGGACCCGTATGGAACACCATGGGGCATATCAGAAAGAGCAGGGGTGTCTGCTCGGACTCACATGGAACACCATGGGTCATATCACAAAGAGCAGGGCTTTCTGCACGGACTGCTATCACAAAGAGCAGGGGTTTCTGCACTTACCACTATGGAACAGCATGGGTCATATCACAAAGAGCGGGTGTTTTCTGCACGGACTCCTGTGGAACACCATCGGTCACATCAGAAAGAGCAGGGGTTTCTGCACAGCCCCTATGGAGCACCATGTGTCATATCAGTAAGAGCAGGGGTTCTGCACGGACTCCTATGGAACACCATGGGTCATATCAGAAAGAGCAGAGGTTTCTGCACGTACTTCAATGAAACACCATGGGTGACATCAGAAAGAGCAGGGGTTTCTGCACGGACTCCTGTGGAACACGATGGGTCATATCAGAAAGAGCAGGGGTTTGTGCACTGACCCCTATGGAACAGCATGGGTCATATCACAAAGAGCAGGGGTTGCTGCATGGACTCCCATGGAGCACAATGGGACATATCACAAAGAGCAGGGGTTCTGCACGGACTCCTATGGAACAACATGGGTCATATCAGAAAGAGCAGGGGATTCTGCACCTACTTCTATGAAACACCTTTGGTGACATCAGAAAGAGCACGGGTTTCTGCATGGACTCCCATGGAACACCATGGGTCATATCAGAAAGAGCAGGGGTTTCTGCCTGGACTCCCATGGAACGCCATGGGTCATATCATAAAGAGCAGGGGTTTCTTCCTGTACTCCCATGGAACGCCATGGGTCATATCACAAAGAGCAGGGGTTTCTGCTCTGACTCCTGTGGAACACCATGGGTCATATCAGAAAGAGCAGGGGTTTCTGCACGGACTCCTATCACAAAGAGCAGGGGTTTCTGCACTGACCCTATGGAACAGCGTGGGTCATATCACAAAGACCAGGGGTTTCTGCACTGAACCCTATGGATCACCATGGGTCATATCAGAAAGAGCAGGGCTTTCTGCACTGAACCCTATGGAACACCATGGGTCATATCAGAAAGAGCAGGGATTTCTGCACGGACTCCTGTGGAACACCATGGGTCATATCAGAAAGAGCAGGGGTTCTGCACGGACTCCTATGGAACACCATGGGTCATATCAGAAAGAACAGGGGTTTCTGCACGTACTTCTATGAAATACCATGGATGACAACAGAAAGAGCAGGGGTTTCTGCACTGACCCCTATGGAACACCATGAGTCCTATCACAAAGCGCAGGGATTTCTGCATGGACTCCTGTGGAACACCATGGGTCACATCAGAAATATCAGGGATTTCTGCATGTACTCCTATGGAACACCATGGGTCATATCAGAAAGAGCAGGGATTTCTTCACGGACTCCTATCACAAAGAGCAGGGGTTTCTGCACTGACCCCTACGGAACAGCGTGGGTCATATCACAAAGAGCAGGCGTTTCTGCACTGAACCCTATGGAACACCATGGGTCATATCAGAAAGAGCAGGGGTTTCTGCACTGACCCCTATGGAACACCATGGGACATATCAGAAAGAGCAGGGGTTTCTGCACGGACACCTGTGCAACAGCATTGGTCATATCACGAAGAGCAGGGTTTTCTGCACGGACTCCTGTGGAACACCATGTGTCATATCAGAAAGAGCAGGGGTTTCTGCACGGACCCGTATGGAACACCATGGGGCATATCAGAAAGAGCAGGGGTGTCTGCACGGACTCACATGGAACACCATGGGTCATATCGAAAAGAGCAGGGCTTTCTGCACGGACTCCTATCACAAAGAGCAGGGGTTTCTGCACTGACCACTATGGAACAGCATGGGTCATATCACAAAGAGCAGGGGTTTCTGTACGGACTCCTGTGGAACACCATCGGTCACATCAGAAAGAGCAGGGGTTTCTGCACGGCCCCTATGGAACACCATGTGTCATATCAGTAAGAGCAGGGGTTCTGCACGTACTTCTATGAAACACCATGGGTGACATCAGAAAGAGCAGTGGTTTCTGCACGGACTCCTGTGGAACACGATGGGTCATATCAGAAAGAGCAGGGGTTTGTGCACTGACCCCTGTGGAACAGCATGGGTCATATCACAAAGAGCAGGGGTTGCTGCATGGACTCCCATGGAGCACAATGGGCCATATCACAAAGAGCAGGGGTTTCTGCACGGACTCCTATCACAGAGAGCAGGGGTTTCTGCACTGACCCCAAGGGAACACCGTGGGTCATATCACAAAGAGCAGGGGTTTCTGCACGTACTCCTATGGAACACCATGGGTGATATCAGAAAGAGCAGGGGTTTCTGCACGGATCCCTAAGGAACACCATGGGCCATATCAGAAAGAGCAGGGGTTTCTGCACGGACTCCTATCACAAAGATCAGGGGTTTCTGCACGGACTCCTATCACAAAGAGGAGGGGTTTCTGCACTGAACCCTATGGAACACCATGGGTCATATCAGAAAGAGCAGGGGTTTCTCCACGGACTCCTATCACAAAGAGCAGGGGTTTCTGCACTGACCCTATGGAACAGCGTGGGTCATATCACAAAGACCAGGGGTTTCTGCACTGAACCCTATGGAACACCATGGGTCATATCAGAAAGAGCAGGGGTTTCTGCACTGAACCCTATGGAACACCATGGGTCATATCAGAAAGAGCAGGGATTTCTGCACGGACTCCTGTGGAACACCATGGGTCATATCAGAAAGAGCAGGGGTTTCTGCACGTACTTCTATGAAATACCATGGATGACATCATAAAGAGCAGGGGTTTCTGCACGGACTCCTGTGGAACACCATTTGTCATATCACAAAGAGCAGGGGTATCTGCACTGAACCCTATGGAACACCATGGGTCATATCAGAAAGAGCAGGGGTTTCTGCACAGACTCCCATGGAACATTATGGGTCATAGCAGAAAGAGCAGGGGTTTCTGCACTGACCCCTATGGAACACCATGAGTCCTATCACAAAGCGCAGGGATTTCTGCACGGACTCCTGTGGAACACCATGGGTCACATCAGAGAAATCAGGGGTTTCTGCATGTACTCCTATGGAACACCATGGGTCATATCAGAAAGAGCAGGGATTTCTTCACGGACTCCTATCACAAAGAGCAGGGGTTTCTGCACTGACACCTACGGAACAGCGTGGGTCATATCACAAAGAGCAGGCGTTTCTGCACTGAACCCTATGGAACATCATGGGTCATATCAGAAAGAGCAGAGGTATCTGCACGGCCCCTATGGAACACCATGGGTCATATCACAAAGAGTATTGGTTTCTGCACTGAACCCTATGGAACACCATTGGTCATATCAGAAAGAGCAGGGGTTTCTGCACGGACCTCTGTGGAGCACCATGTGTGATATCAGAAAGAGCACAGGTGTTTCTGCACGTATCCCTAAGGAACACCATGCGTCATATCAGAAAGAGCAGGGGTTCTGCACGGACTCCAATGGAACACCATGGGTCATATCAGAAAGAGCAGGGGTTTCTGCAAGTACTTCTATGAAATACCATGGATGACATCAGACAGAGCAGGGGTTTCTGCACGGACTCCTGTGGAACACCATTGGTCACATCAGAAAGAGCATAGGTTTCTGCACGTACTTCTATGAAACACCATGGGTGACATCAGAAAAACCAGTGGTTTCTGCACGGATTCCTATGGAACACCATGGGTCATATCAGAAAGAGCAGGGATTTCATCACGGACCCCTATGGAACACCATGGGGCATATCAGAAAGAGCAGGGGTGTTTGCACGGACCCCTATGTAACACCATGCGGCATATCAGAAAGAACAGGGGTGTCTGCACGGACTCCTGTGGAACACCATGGTCATATCACAAAGAGCAGGGGCTTCTGCACTGACCCCTATGGAACACCGTGGGTCATATCAGAAAGAGCAGGGGTTTCTGCACGGACACCTGTGCAACACCATTGGTCATATCACGAAGAGCAAGGTTTTCTGCACGGACTCCTGTGGAACACCATGTGTCATATCAGAAAGAGCAGGGGTTTCTGCACGGACCCGTATGGAACACCATGGGGCATATCAGAAAGAGCAGGGGTGTCTGCTCGGACTCACATGGAACAGCATGGGTCATATCACAAAGAGCAGGGCTTTCTGCACGGACTGCTATCACAAAGAGCAGGGGTTTCTGCACTTACCACTGTGGAACAGCATGGGTCATATCACAAAGAGCGGGTGTTTTCTGCACGGACTCCTGTGGAACACCATCGGTCACATCAGAAAGAGCAGGGGTTTCTGCACAGCCCCTATGGAGCACCATGTGTCATATCAGTAAGAGCAGGGGTTCTGCACGGACTCCTATGGAACACCATGGGTCATATCAGAAAGAGCAGAGGTTTCTGCACGTACTTCTATGAAACACCATGGGTGACATCAGAAAGAGCAGGGGTTTCTGCACGGACTCCTGTGGAACACGATGGGTCATATCAGAAAGAGCAGGGGTTTGTGCACTGACCCCTATGGAACAGCATGGGTCATATCACAAAGAGCAGGGGTTGCTGCATGGACTCCCAATGAGCACAATGGGACATATCACAAAGAGCAGGGGTTCTGCACGGACTCCTATGGAACAACATGGGTCATATCAGAAAGAGCAGGGGATTCTGCACCTACTTCTATGAAACACCTTTGGTGACATCAGAAAGAGCACGGGTTTCTGCATGGACTCCCATGGAACACCATGGGTCATATCAGAAAGAGCAGGGGTTTCTGCCTGGACTCCCATGGAACGCCATGGGTCATATCATAAAGAGCAGGGGTTTCTTCCTGGACTCCCATGGAACGCCATGGGTCATATCACAAAGAGCAGGGGTTTCTGCTCTGACTCCTGTGGAACACCATGGGTCATATCAGAAAGAGCAGGGGTTTCTGCACGGACTCCTATCACAAAGAGCAGGGGTTTCTGCACTGACCCTATGGAACAGCGTGTGTCATATCACAAAGACCAGGGGTTTCTGCACTGAACCCTATGGATCACCATGGGTCATATCAGAAAGAGCAGGGCTTTCTGCACTGAACCCTATGGAACACCATGGGTCATATCAGAAAGAGCAGGGATTTCTGCACGGACTCCTGTGGAACACCATGGGTCATATCAGAAAGAGCAGGGGTTCTGCACGGACTCCTATGGAACACCATGGGTCATATCAGAAAGAACAGGGGTTTCTGCACGTACTTCTATGAAATACCATGGATGACAACAGAAAGAGCAGGGGTTTCTGCACTGACCCCTATGGAACACCATGAGTCCTATCACAAAGCGCAGGGATTTCTGCATGGACTCCTGTGGAACACCATGGGTCACATCAGAAATATCAGGGATTTCTGCATGTACTCCTATGGAACACCATGGGTCATATCAGAAAGAGCAGGGATTTCTTCACGGACTCCTATCACAAAGAGCAGGGGTTTCTGCACTGACCCCTACGGAACAGCGTGGGTCATATCACAAAGAGCAGGCGTTTCTGCACTGAACCCTATGGAACACCATGGGTCATATCAGAAAGAGCAGGGGTTTCTGCACTGACCCCTATGGAACACCATGGGACATATCAGAAAGAGCAGGGGTTTCTGCACGGACACCTGTGCAACAGCATTGGTCATATCACTAAGAGCAGGGTTTTCTGCACGGACTCCTGTGGAACACCATGTGTCATATCAGAAAGAGCAGGGGTTTCTGCACGGACCCGTATGGAACACCATGGGGCATATCAGAAAGAGCAGGGGTGTCTGCACGGACTCACATGGAACACCATGGGTCATATCAAAAAGAGCAGGGCTTTCTGCACGGACTCCTATCACAAAGAGCAGGGGTTTCTGCACTGACCACTATGGAACAGCATGGGTCATATCACAAAGAGCAGGGGTTTCTGTACGGACTCCTGTGGAACACCATCGGTCACATCAGAAAGAGCAGGGGTTTCTGCACGGCCCCTATGGAACACCATGTGTCATATCAGTAAGAGCAGGGGTTCTGCACGTACTTCTATGAAACACCATGGGTGACATCAGAAAGAGCAGTGGTTTCTGCACGGACTCCTGTGGAACACGATGGGTCATATCAGAAAGAGCAGGGGTTTGTGCACTGACCCCTGTGGAACAGCATGGGTCATATCACAAAGAGCAGGGGTTGCTGCATGGACTCCCATGGAGCACAATGGGCCATATCACAAAGAGCAGGGGTTTCTGCACGGACTCCTATCACAAAGAGCAGGGGTTTCTGCACTGACCCCAAGGGAACACCGTGGGTCATATCACAAAGAGCAGGGGTTTCTGCACGTACTCCTATGGAACACCATGGGTGATATCAGAAAGAGCAGGGGTTTCTGCACGGATCCCTAAGGAACACCATGGGCCATATCAGAAAGAGCAGGGGTTTCTGCACGGACTCCTATCACAAAGATCAGGGGTTTCTGCACGGACTCCTATCACAAAGAGGAGGGGTTTCTGCACTGAACCCTATGGAACACCATGGGTCATATCAGAAAGAGCAGGGGTTTCTGCACTGAACCCAATGGAACACCATGGGTCATATCAGAAAGAGCAGGGGTTTCTGCACGGACTCCCATGGAACACCAAAGGTCATATCACAAAGAGCAGGGGTTTCTGCATGGACTCCCATGGAACACTAAGGGTCATATCAGACAGAGCAGAGGTTTCTGCACTGACCCCTATGTAACACCATGAGTCATATCACAAAGCGCAGGGATTTCTGCACGGACTCCTGTGGAACACCATGGGTCATATCAGAAAGAGCAGGGGTTTCTGCACGGATTCCTATGGAACACCATGGGTCATATCAGAAAGAGCAGGGATTTCAGCACGGACCCCTATGGAACACCATGGGGCATATCAGAAAGAGCAGGGGTGTCTGCATGGACTCACATGGAACACCATGGGTCATATCACAAAGAGCAAAGGTTTCTGCACGGACTCCTGTGGAACACCATAGGTCACATCAGAAAGAACAGGGGTTTCTGAACGGACTCCTATCACAAAGAGCAGGGGTTTCTGCACTGACCCTAATGGAACACCATGGGTCATATCAGAAAGAGCAGGGGTTTCTGCACAGAATCCTGTGGAACACCATTGGTCATATCAGAAAGAGCAGGGATTTCTGCACGGACTCCTATCACAAAGAGCAGGGGTTTCTGCATGGACTTCTATCACAAAGAGCAGGGGCTTCTGCACTGACTCCCATGGAACACCATAGGTCATATCACCAAGAGCAGGGGTTTCTGCACGGATTCCCATGGAACACCATGGGTAATATCAGAAAGAGCAGGGGTTTCTGCACGGACCCCTATGTAACACCATGCGGCATATCAGAAAGAACAGGGGTGTCTGCACGGACTCACATGCAACACCATGGGTCATGTCACAAAGAGCAGTGGTTTCTGCACGGACTCCTGTGGAACACCATGGTCATATCACAAAGAGTAGGGGCTTCTACACTGACCCCTATGGAACACCATGGGGCATATCAGAAAGAGCAGGGGTGTCTGCTCGGACTCACATGGAACACCATGGGTCATATCACAAAGAGCAGGACTTTCTGCACGGACTGCTATCACAAAGAGCAGGGGTTTCTGCACTTACCACTATGGAACAGCATGGGTCATATCACAAAGAGCAGGGGTTTCTGCACGGACTCCTGTGGAACACCATCGGTCACATCAGAAAGAGCAGGGGTTTCTGCACAGCCCCTATGGAGCACCATGTGTCATATCAGTAAGAGCAGGGGTTCTGCACGGACTCCTATGGAACACCATGGGTCATATCAGAAAGAGCAGGGGTTTGTGCACTGACCCCTATGAAACAGCATGGGTCATATCACAAAGAGCAGGGGTTGCTGCATGGACTCCCATGGAGCACAATGGGACATATCACAAAGAGCAGGGGTTCTGCACGGACTCCTATGGAACAACATGGGTCATATCAGAAAGAGCAGGGGTTTCTGCACCTACTTCTATGAAACACCTTTGGTGACATCAGAAAGTGCACGAGTTTCTGCATGGACTCCCATGGAACACCATGGGTCATATCATAAAGAGCAGGGGTTTCTTCCTGGACTCCCATGGAACGCCATGGGTCATATCACAAAGAGCAGGGGTTTCTGCTCAGACTCCTGTGGAACACCATGGGTCATATCAGAAAGAGCAGAGGTTTCTGCACGGAATCCTATCACAAAGAGCAGGGGTTTCTGCACTGACCCTATGGAACAGCGTGGGTCATATCACAAAGACCAGGGGTTTCTGCACTGAACCCTATGGAACACCATGGGTCATATCAGAAAGAGCAGGGCTTTCTGCACTGAACCCTATGGAACACCATGGGTCATATCAGAAAGAGCAGGGATTTCTGCACGGACTCCTGTGGAACACCATGGGTCATATCAGAAAGAGCAGGGGTTTCTGCCTGGACTCCCATGGAACGCCATGGGTCATATCATAAAGAGCAGGGGTTTCTTCCTGGACTCCCATGGAACGCCATGGGTCATATCACAAAGAGCAGGGGTTTCTGCTCAGACTCCTGTGGAACACCATGGGTCATATCAGAAAGAGCAGAGGTTTCTGCACGGAATCCTATCACAAAGAGCAGGGGTTTCTGCACTGACCCTATGGAACAGCGTGGGTCATATCACAAAGACCAGGGGTTTCTGCACTGAACCCTATGGAACACCATGGGTCATATCAGAAAGAGCAGGGCTTTCTGCACTGAACCCTATGGAACACCATGGGTCATATCAGAAAGAGCAGGGATTTCTGCACGGACTCCTGTGGAACACCATGGGTCATATCAGAAAGAGCAGGGGTTTCTGCACGTACTTCTATGAAATACCATGGATGACATCATAAAGAGCAGGGGTTTCTGCACGGACTCCTGTGGAACACCATGTGTCATATCACAAAGAGCAGGGGTATCTGCACTGAACCCTATGGAACACCATGGGTCATATCAGAAAGAGCAGGGGTTTCTGCACAGACTCCCATGGAACATTATGGGTCATAGCAGAAAGAGCAGGGGTTTCTGCACTGACCCCTATGGAACACCATGAGTCCTATCACAAAGCGCAGGGATTTCTGCACGGACTCCTGTGGAACACCATGGGTCACATCAGAGAAATCAGGGGTTTCTGCACGGACACCTGTGCAACAGCATTGGTCATATCACTAAGAGCAGGGTTTTCTGCACGGACTCCTGTGGAACACCATGTGTCATATCAGAAAGAGCAGGGGTTTCTGCACGGACCCGTATGGAACACCATGGGGCATATCAGAAAGAGCAGGGGTGTCTGTACGGACTCACATGGAACACCATGGGTCATATCAAAAAGAGCAGGGCTTTCTGCACGGACTCCTATCACAAAGAGCAGGGCTTTCTGCACTGACCACTATGGAACAGCATGGGTCATATCACAAAGAGCAGGGGTTTCTGTACGGACTCCTGTGGAACACCATCGGTCACATCAGAAAGAGCAGGGGTTTCTGCACGGCCCCTATGGAACACCATGTGTCATATCAGTAAGAGCAGGTGTTCTGCACGTACTTCTATGAAACACCATGGGTGACATCAGAAAGAGCAGTGGTTTCTGCACGGACTCCTGTGGAACACGATGGGTCATATCAGAAAGAGCAGGGGTTTGTGCACTGACCCCTGTGGAACAGCATGGGTCATATCACAAAGAGCAGGGGTTGCTGCATGGACTCCCATGGAGCACAATGGGCCATATCACAAAGAGCAGGGGTTTCTGCACGGCCCCTAAGGAACACCATGCATCATATCACAAAGAGCAGGGGTTTCTGCACGGACTCCCATGGAACGCCATGGGTCATATCACAAAGAGCAGGGGTTTCTGCACGGACTCCTATGGAACACCATGTGTCATATCAGAAAGAGCAGGGGTTTCTGCACGGACTCCTATCACAAAGAGCAGGGGTTTCTGCACTGACCCCTACGGAACACCGTGGGTCATATCACAAAGAGCAGGGGTTTCTGCACGTACTTTTTGAAACACCATGGGTGACATCAGAACTAGCAGGGTTTTCTGCCTGGACTCCCATGGAACGCAATGGGTCATATCACAAAGAGCAGGGGTTTCTGCACGTACTCCTATGGAACACCATGGGTGATATCAGAAAGAGCAGGGGTTTCTGCACGGATCCCTAAGGAACACCATGGGTCATATCAGAAAGAGCAGGGGTTTCTGCACGGACTCCTATCACAAAGATCAGGGGTTTCTGCACGGACTCCTATCACAAAGAGGAGGGGTTTCTGCACTGAACCCTATGGAACACCATGGGTCATATCAGAAAGAGCAGGGGTTTCTGCACTGAACCCTATGGAACACCATGGGTCATATCAGAAAGAGCAGGGGTTTCTGCACGGACTCCCATGGAACACCAAAGGTCATATCACAAAGAGCAGGGGTTTCTGCATGGACTCCCATGGAACACTATGGGTCATATCAGAAAGAGCAGAGGTTTCTGCACTGACCCCTATGTAACACCATGAGTCATATCACAAAGCGCAGGGATTTCTGCACGGACTCCTGTGGAACACCATGGGTCATATCAGAAAGAGCAGGGGTTTCTGCACGGATTCCTATGGAACACCATGGGTCATATCAGAAAGAGCAGGGATTTCAGCACGGACCCCTATGGAACACCATGGGGCATATCAGAAAGAGCAAAGGTTTCTGCACGGACTCCTGTGGAACACCATAGGTCACATCAGAAAGAACAGGGGTTTCTGAACGGACTCCTATCACAAAGAGCAGGGGTTTCTGCACTGACCCTAATGGAACACCATGGGTCATATCAGAAAGAGCAGGGGTTTCTGCACAGAATCCTGTGGAACACCATTGGTCATATCAGAAAGAGCAGGGTTTTCTGCACGGACTCCTATCACAAAGAGCAGGGGTTTCTGCACGGCCTTCTATCACAAAGAGCAGGGGCTTCTGCACTGACTCCCATGGAACACCATAGGTCATATCACCAAGAGCAGGGGTTTCTGCACGGATTCCCATGGAACACCATGGGTCATATCACAAAGAGCAGGGGTTTCTTCACGGACTCCTGTGGAACACCATGGGTAATATCAGAAAGAGCAGGGGTTTCTGCACGGACCCCTATGTAACACCATGCGGCATATCAGAAAGAACAGGGGTGACTGCACGGACTCACATGCAACACCATGGGTCATGACACAAAGAGCAGGGGTTTCTGCACGGACTCCTGTGGAACACCATGGTCATATCACAAAGAGTAGGGGATTCTGCACTGACCCCTATGGAACACCGTGGGTCATATCAGAAAGAGCAGGGGTTTCTGCACGGACACCTGTGCAACACCATTGGTCATATCACGAAGAGCAAGGTTTTCTGCACGGACTCCTGTGGAACACCATGTGTCATATCAGAAAGAGCAGGGGTTTCTGCACGGACCCGTATGGAACACCATGGGGCATATCAGAAAGAGCAGGGGTGTCTGCTCGGACTCACATGGAACACCATGGGTCATATCACAAAGAGCAGGACTTTCTGCACGGACTGCTATCACAAAGAGCAGGGGTTTCTGCACTTAGCACTATGGAACAGCATGGGTCATATCACAAAGAGCAGGGGTTTCTGCACGGACTCCTGTGGAACACCATCGGTCACATCAGAAAGAGCAGGGGTTTCTGCACAGCCCCTATGGAGCACCATGTGTCATATCAGTAAGAGCAGGGGTTCTGCACGGACTCCTATGGAACACCATGGGTCATATCAGAAAGAGCAGAGGTTTCTGCACGTTCTTGTATGAAACACCATGAGTGACATCAGAAAGAGCAGGGGTTTCTGCACGGACTCCTGTGGAACACGATGGGTCATATCAGAAAGAGCAGGGGTTTGTGCACTGACCCCTATGGAACAGCATGGGTCATATCACAAAGAGCAGGGTTTGCTGCATGGACTCCCATGGAGCACAATGGGACATATCACAAAGAGCAGGGGTTCTGCACGGACTCCTATGGAACAACATGGGTCATATCAGAAAGAGCAGGGGTTTCTGCACCTACTTCTATGAAACACCTTTGGTGACATCAGAAAGTGCACGGGTTTCTGCATGGACTCCCATGGAACACCATGGGTCATATCAGAAAGAGCAGGGGTTTCTGCCTGGACTCCCATGGAACGCCATGGGTCATATCATAAAGAGCAGGGGTTTCTTCCTGGACTCCCATGGAACGCCATGGGTCATATCACAAAGAGCAGGGGTTTCTGCTCAGACTCCTGTGGAACACCATGGGTCATATCACAAAGAGCAGGGGTTTCTGCACTGACCCTATGGAACAGCGTGGGTCATATCACAAAGACCAGGGGTTTCTGCACTGAACCCTATGGAACACCATGGGTCATATCAGAAAGAGCAGGGGTTTCTGATCTGAACCCTATGGAACACCATGGGTCATATCAGAAAGAGCAGGGATTTCTGCACGGACTCCTGTGGAACACCATGGGTCATATCAGAAAGAGCAGGGGTTTCTGCACGTACTTCTATGAAATACCATGGATGACATCATAAAGAGCAGGGGTTTCTGCACGGACTCCTGTGGAACACCATGGGTAATATCAGAAAGAGCAGGGGTTTCTGCACGGACCCCTATGTAACACCATGCGGCATATCAGAAAGAACAGGGGTGTCTGCACGGACTCACATGCAACACCATGGGTCATGTCACAAAGAGCAGGGGTTTCTGCACGGACTCCTGTGGAACACCATGGTCATATCACAAAGAGTAGGGGCTTCTACACTGACCCCTATGGAACACCATGGGGCATATCAGAAAGAGCAGGGGTGTCTGCTCGGACTCACATGGAACACCATGGGTCATATCACAAAGAGCAGGACTTTCTGCACGGACTGCTATCACAAAGAGCAGGGGTTTCTGCACTTACCACTATGGAACAGCATGGGTCATATCACAAAGAGCAGGGGTTTCTGCACGGACTCCTGTGGAACACCATCGGTCACATCAGAAAGAGCAGGGGTTTCTGCACAGCCCCTATGGAGCACCATGTGTCATATCAGTAAGAGCAGGGGTTCTGCACGGACTCCTATGGAACACCATGGGTCATATCAGAAAGAGCAGGGGTTTGTGCACTGACCCCTATGAAACAGCATGGGTCATATCACAAAGAGCAGGGGTTGCTGCATGGACTCCCATGGAGCACAATGGGACATATCACAAAGAGCAGGGGTTCTGCACGGACTCCTATGGAACAACATGGGTCATATCAGAAAGAGCAGGGGTTTCTGCACCTACTTCTATGAAACACCTTTGGTGACATCAGAAAGTGCACGGGTTTCTGCATGGACTCCCATGGAACACCATGGGTCATATCAGAAAGAGCAGGGGTTTCTGCCTGGACTCCCATGGAACGCCATGGGTCATATCATAAAGAGCAGGGGTTTCTTCCTGGACTCCCATGGAACGCCATGGGTCATATCACAAAGAGCAGGGGTTTCTGCTCAGACTCCTGTGGAACACCATGGGTCATATCAGAAAGAGCAGAGGTTTCTGCACGGAATCCTATCACAAAGAGCAGGGGTTTCTGCACTGACCCTATGGAACAGCGTGGGTCATATCACAAAGACCAGGGGTTTCTGCACTGAACCCTATGGAACACCATGGGTCATATCAGAAAGAGCAGGGCTTTCTGCACTGAACCCTATGGAACACCATGGGTCATATCAGAAAGAGCAGGGATTTCTGCACGGACTCCTGTGGAACACCATGGGTCATATCAGAAAGAGCAGGGGTTTCTGCCTGGACTCCCATGGAACGCCATGGGTCATATCATAAAGAGCAGGGGTTTCTTCCTGGACTCCCATGGAACGCCATGGGTCATATCACAAAGAGCAGGGGTTTCTGCTCAGACTCCTGTGGAACACCATGGGTCATATCAGAAAGAGCAGAGGTTTCTGCACGGAATCCTATCACAAAGAGCAGGGGTTTCTGCACTGACCCTATGGAACAGCGTGGGTCATATCACAAAGACCAGGGGTTTCTGCACTGAACCCTATGGAACACCATGGGTCATATCAGAAAGAGCAGGGCTTTCTGCACTGAACCCTATGGAACACCATGGGTCATATCAGAAAGAGCAGGGATTTCTGCACGGACTCCTGTGGAACACCATGGGTCATATCAGAAAGAGCAGGGGTTTCTGCATGTACTTCTATGAAATACCATGGATGACATCATAAAGAGCAGGGGTTTCTGCACGGACTCCTGTGGAACACCATGTGTCATATCACAAAGAGCAGGGGTATCTGCACTGAACCCTATGGAACACCATGGGTCATATCAGAAAGAGCAGGGGTTTCTGCACAGACTCCCATGGAACATTATGGGTCATAGCAGAAAGAGCAGGGGTTTCTGCACTGACCCCTATGGAACACCATGAGTCCTATCACAAAGCGCAGGGATTTCTGCACGGACTCCTGTGGAACACCATGGGTCACATCAGAGAAATCAGGGGTTTCTGCATGTACTCCTATGGAACACCATGGGTCATATCAGAAAGAGCAGGGGTTTCTGCACGGACACCTGTGCAACAGCATTGGTCATATCACTAAGAGCAGGGTTTTCTGCACGGACTCCTGTGGAACACCATGTGTCATATCAGAAAGAGCAGGGGTTTCTGCACGGACCCGTATGGAACACCATGGGGCATATCAGAAAGAGCAGGGGTGTCTGTACGGACTCACATGGAACACCATGGGTCATATCAAAAAGAGCAGGGCTTTCTGCACGGACTCCTATCACAAAGAGCAGGGCTTTCTGCACTGACCACTATGGAACAGCATGGGTCATATCACAAAGAGCAGGGGTTTCTGTACGGACTCCTGTGGAACACCATCGGTCACATCAGAAAGAGCAGGGGTTTCTGCACGGCCCCTATGGAACACCATGTGTCATATCAGTAAGAGCAGGTGTTCTGCACGTACTTCTATGAAACACCATGGGTGACATCAGAAAGAGCAGTGGTTTCTGCACGGACTCCTGTGGAACACGATGGGTCATATCAGAAAGAGCAGGGGTTTGTGCACTGACCCCTGTGGAACAGCATGGGTCATATCACAAAGAGCAGGGGTTGCTGCATGGACTCCCATGGAGCACAATGGGCCATATCACAAAGAGCAGGGGTTTCTGCACGGCCCCTAAGGAACACCATGCATCATATCACAAAGAGCAGGGGTTTCTGCACGGACTCCCATGGAACGCCATGGGTCATATCACAAAGAGCAGGGGTTTCTGCACGGACTCCTATGGAACACCATGTGTCATATCAGAAAGAGCAGGGGTTTCTGCACGGACTCCTATCACAAAGAGCAGGGGTTTCTGCACTGACCCCTACGGAACACCGTGGGTCATATCACAAAGAGCAGGGGTTTCTGCACGTACTTTTTTGAAACACCATGGGTGACATCAGAACTAGCAGGGTTTTCTGCCTGGACTCCCATGGAACGCAATGGGTCATATCACAAAGAGCAGGGGTTTCTGCACGTACTCCTATGGAACACCATGGGTGATATCAGAAAGAGCAGGGGTTTCTGCACGGATCCCTAAGGAACACCATGGGTCATATCAGAAAGAGCAGGGGTTTCTGCACGGACTCCTATCACAAAGATCAGGGGTTTCTGCACGGACTCCTATCACAAAGAGGAGGGGTTTCTGCACTGAACCCTATGGAACACCATGGGTCATATCAGAAAGAGCAGGGGTTTCTGCACTGAACCCTATGGAACACCATGGGTCATATCAGAAAGAGCAGGGGTTTCTGCACGGACTCCCATGGAACACCAAAGGTCATATCACAAAGAGCAGGGGTTTCTGCATGGACTCCCATGGAACACTATGGGTCATATCAGAAAGAGCAGAGGTTTCTGCACTGACCCCTATGTAACACCATGAGTCATATCACAAAGCGCAGGGATTTCTGCACGGACTCCTGTGGAACACCATGGGTCATATCAGAAAGAGCAGGGGTTTCTGCACGGATTCCAATGGAACACCATGGGTCATATCAGAAAGAGCAGGGATTTCAGCACGGACCCCTATGGAACACCATGGGGCATATCAGAAAGAGCAGGCGTGTCTGCATGGACTCACATGGAACACCATGGGTCATATCACAAAGAGCAAAGGTTTCTGCACGGACTCCTGTGGAACACCATAGGTCACATCAGAAAGAACAGGGGTTTCTGAACGGACTCCTATCACAAAGAGCAGGGGTTTCTGCACTGACCCTAATGGAACACCATGGGTCATATCAGAAAGAGCAGGGGTTTCTGCACAGAATCCTGTGGAACACCATTGGTCATATCAGAAAGAGCAGGGTTTTCTGCACGGACTCCTATCACAAAGAGCAGGGGTTTCTGCACGGCCTTCTATCACAAAGAGCAGGGGCTTCTGCACTGACTCCCATGGAACACCATAGGTCATATCACCAAGAGCAGGGGTTTCTGCACGGATTCCCATGGAACACCATGGGTCATATCACAAAGAGCAGGGGTTTCTTCACGGACTCCTGTGGAACACCATGGGTAATATCAGAAAGAGCAGGGGTTTCTGCACGGACCCCTATGTAACACCATGCGGCATATCAGAAAGAACAGGGGTGACTGCACGGACTCACATGCAACACCATGGGTCATGACACAAAGAGCAGGGGTTTCTGCACGGACTCCTGTGGAACACCATGGTCATATCACAAAGAGTAGGGGATTCTGCACTGACCCCTATGGAACACCGTGGGTCATATCAGAAAGAGCAGGGGTTTCTGCACGGACACCTGTGCAACACCATTGGTCATATCACGAAGAGCAAGGTTTTCTGCACGGACTCCTGTGGAACACCATGTGTCATATCAGAAAGAGCAGGGGTTTCTGCACGGACCCGTATGGAACACCATGGGGCATATCAGAAAGAGCAGGGGTGTCTGCTCGGACTCACATGGAACACCATGGGTCATATCACAAAGAGCAGGACTTTCTGCACGGACTGCTATCACAAAGAGCAGGGGTTTCTGCACTTAGCACTATGGAACAGCATGGGTCATATCACAAAGAGCAGGGGTTTCTGCACGGACTCCTGTGGAACACCATCGGTCACATCAGAAAGAGCAGGGGTTTCTGCACAGCCCCTATGGAGCACCATGTGTCATATCAGTAAGAGCAGGGGTTCTGCACGGACTCCTATGGAACACCATGGGTCATATCAGAAAGAGCAGAGGTTTCTGCACGTTCTTGTATGAAACACCATGAGTGACATCAGAAAGAGCAGGGGTTTCTGCACGGACTCCTGTGGAACACGATGGGTCATATCAGAAAGAGCAGGGGTTTGTGCACTGACCCCTATGGAACAGCATGGGTCATATCACAAAGAGCAGGGTTTGCTGCATGGACTCCCATGGAGCACAATGGGACATATCACAAAGAGCAGGGGTTCTGCACGGACTCCTATGGAACAACATGGGTCATATCAGAAAGAGCAGGGGTTTCTGCACCTACTTCTATGAAACACCTTTGGTGACATCAGAAAGTGCACGGGTTTCTGCATGGACTCCCATGGAACACCATGGGTCATATCAGAAAGAGCAGGGGTTTCTGCCTGGACTCCCATGGAACGCCATGGGTCATATCATAAAGAGCAGGGGTTTCTTCCTGGACTCCCATGGAACGCCATGGGTCATATCACAAAGAGCAGGGGTTTCTGCTCAGACTCCTGTGGAACACCATGGGTCATATCAGAAAGAGCAGGGGTTTCTGCACGGACTCCTATCACAAAGAGCAGGGGTTTCTGCACTGACCCTATGGAACAGCGTGGGTCATATCACAAAGACCAGGGGTTTCTGCACTGAACCCTATGGAACACCATGCGTCATATCAGAAAGAGCAGGGGTTTCTGCACTGAACCCTATGGAACACCATGGGTCATATCAGAAAGAGCAGGGATTTCTGCACGGACTCCTGTGGAACACCATGGGTCATATCAGAAAGAGCAGGGGTTTCTGCACGTACTTCTATGAAATACCATGGATGACATCATAAAGAGCAGTGGTTTCTGCACGGACTCCTGTGGAACACCATTTGTCATATCACAAAGAGCAGGGGTATCTGCACTGAACCCTATGGAACACCATGGGTCATATCAGAAAGAGCAGGGGTTTCTGCACAGACTCCCATGGAACATTATGGGTCATAGCAGAAAGAGCAGGGGTTTCTGCACTGACCCCTATGGAACACCATGAGTCCTATCACAAAGCGCAGGGATTTCTGCACGGACTCCTGTGGAACACCATGGGTCACATCAGAGAAATCAGGGGTTTCTGCATGTACTCCTATGGAACACCATGGGTCATATCAGAAAGAGCAGGGATTTCTTCACGGACTCCTATCACAAAGAGCAGGGGTTTCTGCACTGACCCCTACGGAACAGCGTGGGTCATATCACAAAGAGCAGGCGTTTCTGCACTGAACCCTATGGAACATCATGGGTCATATCAGAAAGAGCAGAGGTATCTGCACGGCCCCTATGGAACACCATGGGTCATATCACAAAGAGTATTGGTTTCTGCACTGAACCCTATGGAACACCATTGGTCATATCAGAAAGAGCAGGGGTTTCTGCACGGACCTCTGTGGAGCACCATGTGTGATATCAGAAAGAGCACAGGTGTTTCTGCACGTATCCCTAAGGAACACCATGTGTCATATCAGAAAGAGCAGGGGTTCTGCACGGACTCCAATGGAACACCATGGGTCATATCAGAAAGAGCAGGGGTTTCTGCAAGTACTTCTATGAAATACCATGGATGACATCAGACAGAGCAGGGGTTTCTGCACGGACTCCTGTGGAACACCATTGGTCACATCAGAAAGAGCATAGGTTTCTGCACGTACTTCTATGAAACACCATGGGTGACATCAGAAAGAGCAGGGGTTTCTGCACGGACTCGCATGGAACAACATGAGTAATATCACAAAGAGCACGGGTTTCTGCACAGACTCCTATGGAACACCATGGCCATATCACAAAGAGCAGGGGTTTCTGCACAGACTCCTGTGGAACACCATGGGTCATATCAGAAAGAGCAGGGGTTTCTGCACGGACTCCTATCACAAAGAGCAGGGGTTTCTGCACTGACTCCAATGGAACATCATGGGTCATATCACAAAAACCAGTGGTTTCTGCACGGATTCCTATGGAACACCATGGGTCATATCAGAAAGAGCAGGGATTTCATCACGGACCCCTATGGAACACCATGGGGCATATCAGAAAGAGCAGGGGTGTTTGCACGGACCCCTATGTAACACCATGCGGCATATCAGAAAGAACAGGGGTGTCTGCACGGACTCCTGTGGAACACCATGGTCATATCACAAAGAGCAGGGGCTTCTGCACTGACCCCTATGGAACACCGTGGGTCATATCAGAAAGAGCAGGGGTTTCTGCACGGACACCTGTGCAACACCATTGGTCATATCACGAAGAGCAAGGTTTTCTGCACGGACTCCTGTGGAACACCATGTGTCATATCAGAAAGAGCAGGGGTTTCTGCACGGACCCGTATGGAACACCATGGGGCATATCAGAAAGAGCAGGGGTGTCTGCTCGGACTCACATGGAACACCATGGGTCATATCACAAAGAGCAGGGCTTTCTGCACGGACTGCTATCACAAAGAGCAGGGGTTTCTGCACTTACCACTATGGAACAGCATGGGTCATATCACAAAGAGCGGGTGTTTTCTGCACGGACTCCTGTGGAACACCATCGGTCACATCAGAAAGAGCAGGGGTTTCTGCACAGCCCCTATGGAGCACCATGTGTCATATCAGTAAGAGCAGGGGTTCTGCACGGACTCCTATGGAACACCATGTGTCATATCAGAAAGAGCAGAGGTTTCTGCACGTACTTCTATGAAACACCATGGGTGACATCAGAAAGAGCAGGGGTTTCTGCACGGACCCCTATGTAACACCATGCGGCATATCAGAAAGAACAGGGGTGACTGCACGGACTCACATGCAACACCATGTGTCATGTCACAAAGAGCAGGGGTTTCTGCACGGACTCCTGTGGAACACCATGGTCATATCACAAAGAGTAGGGGATTCTGCACTGACCCCTATGGAACACCGTGGGTCATATCAGAAAGAGCAGGGGTTTCTGCACGGACACCTGTGCAACACCATTGGTCATATCACGAAGAGCAAGGTTTTCTGCACGGACTCCTGTGGAACACCATGTGTCATATCAGAAAGAGCAGGGGTTTCTGCACGGACCCGTATGGAACACCATGGGGCATATCAGAAAGAGCAGGGGTGTCTGCTCGGACTCTCATGGAACACCATGGGTCATATCACAAAGAGCAGGACTTTCTGCACGGACTGCTATCACAAAGAGCAGGGGTTTCTGCACTTAGCACTATGGAACAGCATGGGTCATATCACAAAGAGCAGGGGTTTCTGCACGGACTCCTGTGGAACACCATCGGTCACATCAGAAAGAGCAGGGGTTTCTGCACAGCCCCTATGGAGCACCATGTGTCATATCAGTAAGAGCAGGGGTTCTGCACGGACTCCTATGGAACACCATGGGTCATATCAGAAAGAGCAGGGGTTTCTGCACGGACTCCTGTGGAACACGATGGGTCATATCAGAAAGAGCAGGGGTTTGTGCACTGACACCTATGGAACAGCATGGGTCATATCACAAAGAGCAGGGGTTGCTGCATGGACTCCCATGGAGCACAATGGGACATATCACAAAGAGCAGGGGTTCTGCACGGACTCCTATGGAACAACATGGGTCATATCAGAAAGAGCAGGGGTTTCTGCACCTACTTCTATGAAACACCTTTGGTGACATCAGAAAGTGCACGGGTTTCTGCATGGACTCCCATGGAACACCATGGGTCATATCAGAAAGAGCAGGGGTTTCTGCCTGGACTCCCATGGAACGCCATGGGTCATATCATAAAGAGCAGGGGTTTCTTCCTGGACTCCCATGGAACGCCATGGGTCATATCACAAAGAGCAGGGGTTTCTGCTCAGACTCCTGTGGAACACCATGGGTCATATCAGAAAGAGCAGGGGTTTCTGCACGGACTCCTATCACAAAGAGCAGGGGTTTCTGCACTGACCCTATGGAACAGCGTGGGTCATATCACAAAGACCAGGGGTTTCTGCACTGAACCCTATGGAACACCATGGGTCATATCAGAAAGAGCAGGGGTTTCTGCACTGAACCCTATGGAACACCATGGGTCATATCAGAAAGAGCAGGGATTTCTGCACGGACTCCTGTGGAACACCATGGGTCATATCAGAAAGAGCAGGGGTTTCTGCACGTACTTCTATGAAATACCATGGATGACATCATAAAGAGCAGGGGTTTCTGCACGGACTCCTGTGGAACACCATGTGTCATATCACAAAGAGCAGGGGTATCTGCACTGAACCCTATGGAACACCATGGGTCATATCAGAAAGAGCAGGGGTTTCTGCACAGACTCCCATGGAACATTATGGGTCATAGCAGAAAGAGCAGGGGTTTCTGCACTGACCCCTATGGAACACCATGAGTCCTATCACAAAGCGCAGGGATTTCTGCACGGACTCCTGTGGAACACCATGGGTCACATCAGAGAAATCAGGGGTTTCTGCATGTACTCCTATGGAACACCATGGGTCATATCAGAAAGAGCAGGGATTTCTTCACGGACTCCTATCACAAAGAGCAGGGGTTTCTGCACTGACCCCTACGGAACAGCGTGGGTCATATCACAAAGAGCAGGCGTTTCTGCACTGAACCCTATGGAACATCATGGGTCATATCAGAAAGAGCAGAGGTATCTGCACGGCCCCTATGGAACACCATGGGTCATATCACAAAGAGTATTGGTTTCTGCACTGAACCCTATGGAACACCATTGGTCATATCAGAAAGAGCAGGGGTTTCTGCACGGACCTCTGTGGAGCACCATGTGTGATATCAGAAAGAGCACAGGTGTTTCTGCACGTATCCCTAAGGAACACCATGCGTCATATCAGAAAGAGCAGGGGTTCTGCACGGACTCCAATGGAACACCATGGGTCATATCAGAAAGAGCAGGGGTTTCTGCAAGTACTTCTATGAAATACCATGGATGACATCAGACAGAGCAGGGGTTTCTGCACGGACTCCTGTGGAACACCATTGGTCACATCAGAAAGAGCATAGGTTTCTGCACGTACTTCTATGAAACACCATGGGTGACATCAGAAAAACCAGTGGTTTCTGCACGGATTCCTATGGAACACCATGGGTCATATCAGAAAGAGCAGGGATTTCATCACGGACCCCTATGGAACACCATGGCGCATATCAGAAAGAGCAGGGGTGTTTGCACGGACCCCTATGTAACACCATGCGGCATATCAGAAAGAACAGGGGTGTCTGCACGGACTCCTGTGGAACACCATGGTCATATCACAAAGAGCAGGGGCTTCTGCACTGACCCCTATGGAACACCGTGGGTCATATCAGAAAGAGCAGGGGTTTCTGCACGGACACCTGTGCAACACCATTGGTCATATCACGAAGAGCAAGGTTTTCTGCACGGACTCCTGTGGAACACCATGTGTCATATCAGAAAGAGCAGGGGTTTCTGCACGGACCCGTATGGAACACCATGGGGCATATCAGAAAGAGCAGGGGTGTCTGCTCGGACTCACATGGAACACCATGGGTCATATCACAAAGAGCAGGGCTTTCTGCACGGACTGCTATCACAAAGAGCAGGGGTTTCTGCACTTACCACTATGGAACAGCATGGGTCATATCACAAAGAGCAGGGGTTTCTGCACGGACTCCTGTGGCACACCATCGGTCACATCAGAAAGAGCAGGGGTTTCTGCACAGCCCCTATGGAGCACCATGTGTCATATCAGTAAGAGCAGGGGTTCTGCACGGACTCCTATGGAACACCATGGGTCATATCAGAAAGAGCAGAGGTTTCTGCACGTACTTCTATGAAACACCATGGGTGACATCAGAAAGAGCAGGGGTTTCTGCACGGACTCCTGTGGAACACCATGGGTCATATCAGAAAGAGCAGGGGTTTGTGCACTGACCCCTATGGAACAGCATGGGTCATATCACAAAGAGCAGGGGTTGCTGCATGGACTCCCATGGAGCACAATGGGACATATCACAAAGAGCAGGGGTTCTGCACGGACTCCTATGGAACAACATGGGTCATATCAGAAAGAGCAGGGGATTCTGCACCTACTTCTATGAAACACCTTTGGTGACATCAGAAAGAGCACGGGTTTCTGCATGGACTCCCATGGAACACCATGGGTCATATCAGAAAGAGCAGGGGTTTCTGCCTGGACTCCCATGGAACGCCATGGGTCATATCATAAAGAGCAGGGGTTTCTTCCTGGACTCCCATGGAACGCCATGGGTCATATCACAAAGAGCAGGGGTTTCTGCTCTGACTCCTGTGGAACACCATGGGTCATATCAGAAAGAGCAGGGGTTTCTGCACGGACTCCTATCACAAAGAGCAGGGGTTTCTGCACTGACCCTATGGAACAGCGTGGGTCATATCACAAAGACCAGGGGTTTCTGCACTGAACCCTATGGATCACCATGGGTCATATCAGAACGAGCAGGGCTTTCTGCACTGAACCCTATGGAACACCATGGGTCATATCAGAAAGAGCAGGGATTTCTGCACGGACTCCTGTGGAACACCATGGGTCATATCAGAAAGAGCAGGGGTTCTGCACGGACTCCTATGGAACACCATGGGTCATATCAGAAAGAACAGGGGTTTCTGCACGTACTTCTATGAAATACCATGGATGACAACAGAAAGAGCAGGGGTTTCTGCACTGACCCCTATGGAACACCATGAGTCCTATCACAAAGCGCAGGGATTTCTGCATGGACTCCTGTGGAACACCATGGGTCACATCAGAGAAATCAGGGATTTCTGCATGTACTCCTATGGAACACCATGGGTCATATCAGAAAGAGCAGGGATTTCTTCACGGACTCCTATCACAAAGAGCAGGGGTTTCTGCACTGACCCCTACGGAACAGCGTGGGTCATATCACAAAGAGCAGGCGTTTCTGCACTGAACCCTATGGAACACCATGGGTCATATCAGAAAGAGCAGAGGTATCTGCACGGCCCCTATGGAACACCATGGGTCATATCATAAAGAGTATTGGTTTCTGCACTGAACCCTATGGAACACCATTGGTCATATCAGAAAGAGCAGGGGTTTCTGCACGGACCTCTGTGGAGCACCATGTGTGATATCAGAAAGAGCACAGGTGTTTCTGCACGTATCCCTAAGGAACACCATGTGTCATATCAGAAAGAGCAGGGGTTCTGCACGGACTCCTATGGAACACCATGGGTCATATCAGAAAGAGCAGGGGTTTCTGCACGGATTCCTATGGAACACCATGGGTCATATCAGAAAGAGCAGGGATTTCTTCACGGACTCCTATCACAAAGAGCAGGGGTTTCTGCACTGACCCCTACGGAACAGCGTGGGTCATATCACAAAGAGCAGGCGTTTCTGCACTGAACCCTATGAAATACCATGGATGACATCAGAAAGAGCAGGGGTTTCTGCACGGACTCCTGTGGAACACCATGGGTCACAGCAGAAAGAGCATAGGTTTCTGCACGTACTTCTATGAAACACCATGGGTGACATCAGAAAGAGCAGGGGTTTCTGCACGGACTCGCATGGAACAACATGAGTAATATCACAAAGAGCACGGGTTTCTGCACAGACTCCTATGGAACACCATGGTCATATCACAAAGAGCAGGGGTTTCTGCACAGACTCCTGTGGAACACCATGGGTCATATCAGAAAGAGCAGGGGTTTCTGCACGGACTCCTATCACAAAGAGCAGGGGTTTCTGCACCGACTCCAATGGAACATCATGGGTCATATCAGAAAGAGCAGGGGTTTCTGCACTGAACCCTATAGAACACCATGGGTCATATCAGGAAGAGCAGGAGTTTCTGCACGGACTCCGATGGAACACCATAGGTCATATCACAAAAACCAGTGGTTTCTGCACGGACTCCTGTGGAACACCATGGGTCACATCAGAAAGAGCACGGGTTTCTGCATGGCCCCTATGGAACACCATGTGTCATATCAGAAAGAGCAGGGGTTTCTGCACTGAACCCTATGGAACACCATGGGTCATAGCAGAAAGAGCAGGGGTTTCTGCACTGACCCCTATGGAACATCATGTGTCCTATCACAAAGCGCAGGGATTTCTGCACGGACTCCTGTGGAACACCGTGGGTCACATCAGACAGATCAGGGGTTTCTGCATGTACTCCTATGGAACACCATGGGTCATATCAGAAAGAGCTGGGGTTTCTGCACGGACACCTGTGGAACACCATGGGTGATATCAGAAAGAGCAGGGGTTCTGCACGGACTCCAATGGAACACCATGGGTCATATCAGAAAGAGCAGGGGTTTCTGCATGGACTCCTATCACAAAGAGCAGGGGTTTCTGCACTGACCCCTACGGAACAGCGTGGGTCATATCACAAAGAGTAGGGTTTCTGCACTGAACCCTATGGAACACCTTGGGTCATATCAGAAAGAGCAGAGGTATCTGCACGGCCCCTATGGAACACCATGGGTCATATCACAAAGAGCAGAGGTTTCTGCACTGAACCCTATGGAACACCATGGGTCATATCAGAAAGAGCAGGGATTTCAGCACGGACCCCTATGGAACACCATGGGGCATATCAGAAAGAGCAGGGGTTTCTGCACTGACCTCTATGGAACACCATGAGACATATCACAAAACGCAGGGATTTCTGCACGGAGTTCTGTGGAACACCATGGGTCACATTAGAAAGAGCAGGGGTTTCTACAGGTACTCCTATGGAACACCATGTGTCATATCAGAAAGAGCAGGGGTTCTGCACGGATTCCTATGGAACACCATGGGGCATATCAGAAAGAGAGAGGTGTCTGCATGGACTCACATGGAACACCATGGGTCATATCACAAAGAGCAAAGGTTTCTGCACGGACTCCTGTGGAACACCATAGGTCACATCAGAAAGAACAGGGGTTTCTGAATGGACTCCTATCACAAAGAACAAGGGTTTCTGCACTGACCCTAATGGAACACCATGGGTCATATCAGAAAGAGCAGGGTTTTCTGCACGGACTCCTATCACAAAGAGCAGGGGTTTCTGCACGGACTTCTATCACAAAGAGCAGGGGTTTCTGCACTGACCCCTATGGAACACCATGGGACATATCAGAAAGAGCAGGGGTTTCTGCACGGACTCCTGTGGAACACCATGTGTCATATCAGAAAGAGCAGGGGTTTCTGCACGGACCCGTATGGAACACCATGGGGCATATCAGAAAGAGCAGGGGTGTCTGCACGGACTCACATGGAACACCATGGGTCATATCAAAAAGAGCAGGGCTTTCTGCACGGACTCCTATCACAAAGAGCAGGGGTTTCTGCACTGACCACTATGGAACAGCATGGGTCATATCACAAAGAGCAGGGGTTTCTGTACGGACTCCTGTGGAACACCATCGGTCACATCAGAAAGAGCAGGGGTTTCTGCACGGCCCCTATGGAACACCATGTGTCATATCAGTAAGAGCAGGGGTTCTGCACGTACTTCTATGAAACACCATGGGTGACATCAGAAAGAGCAGTGGTTTCTGCACGGACTCCTGTGGAACACGATGGGTCATATCAGAAAGAGCAGGGGTTTGTGCACTGACCCCTGTGGAACAGCATGGGTCATATCACAAAGAGCAGGGGTTGCTGCATGGACTCCCATGGAGCACAATGGGCCATATCACAAAGAGCAGGGGTTTCTGCACGGCCCCTATGGAACACCAAGCATCATATCACAAAGAGCAGGGGTTTCTGCACGGACTCCCATGGAACGCCATGGGTCATATCACAAAGAGCAGGGGTTTCTGCACGGACTCCTATGGAACACCATGTGTCATATCAGAAAGAGCAGGGGTTTCTGCACGGACTCCTATCACAAAGAGCAGGGGTTTCTGCACTGACCCCTACGGAACACCGTGGGTCGTATCACAAAGAGCAGGGGTTTCTGCACGTACTTTTTTGAAACACCATGGGTGACATCAGAACGAGCAGGGTTTTCTGCCTGGACTCCCATGGAACGCAATGGGTCATATCACAAAGAGCAGGGGTTTCTGCACGTACTCCTATGGAACACCATGGGTGATATCAGAAAGAGCAGGGGTTTCTGCACGGATCCCTATGGAACACCATGTGTCATATCAAAAAGAGCAGGGTTTCTGCACGGACTCCTATGGAACACCATGGGTCATATCAGAATGAGCAGGTGTTTCTGCACGGACTCCTATCACAAAGAGCAGGGGTTTCTGCACTGACCCCTATGTAACACCATGGGTCATATCAGAAAGACCAGAGGTATCTGCACGGCCCCTATGGAACACCATGGGTCATATCAGAAAGAGCAGGGGTTTCTGCACGGACCTCTGTGGAGCACCATGTGTGATATCAGAAAGAGCACAGGTGTTTCTGCACGTATCCCTAAGGAACACCATGGGTCATATCAGAAAGAGCAGGGGTTTCTGCACGGACTCCTATCACAAAGATCAGGGGTTTCTGCACGGACTCCTATCACAAAGAGGAGGGGTTTCTGCACTGAACCCTATGGAACACCATGGGTCATATCAGAAAGAGCAGGGGTTTCTGCACGGACTCCCATGGAACACCAAAGGTCATATCACAAAGAGCAGGGGTTTCTGCATGGACTCCCATGGAACACTATGGGTCATATCAGAAAGAGCAGAGGTTTCTGCACTGACCCCTATGTAACACCATGAGTCATATCACAAAGCGCAGGGATTTCTGCACGGACTCCTGTGGAACACCATGGGTCATATCAGAAAGAGCAGGGGTTTCTGCACGGATTCCTATGGAACACCATGGGTCATATCAGAAAGAGCAGGGATTTCAGCACGGACCCCTATGGAACACCATGGGGCATATCAGAAAGAGCAGGGGTGTCTGCATGGACTCACATGGAACACCATGGGTCATATCACAAAGAGCAAAGGTTTCTGCACGGACTCCTGTGGAACACCATAGGTCACATCAGAAAGAACAGGGGTTTCTGAACGGACTCCTATCACAAAGAGCAGGGGTTTCTGCACTGACCCTAATGGAACACCATGGGTCATATCAGAAAGAGCAGGGGTTTCTGCACAGAATCCTGTGGAACACCATTGGTCATATCAGAAAGAGCAGGGTTTTCTGCACGGACTCCTATCACAAAGAGCAGGGGTTTCTGCACGGACTTCTATCACAAAGAGCAGGGGCTTCTGCACTGACTCCCATGGAACACCATAGGTCATATCACCAAGAGCAGGGGTTTCTGCACGGATTCCCATGGAACACCATGGGTCATATCACAAAGAGCAGGGGTTTCTTCACGGACTCCTGTGGAACACCATGGGTAATATCAGAAAGAGCAGGGGTTTCTGCACGGACCCCTATGTAACACCATGCGGCATATCAGAAAGAACAGGGGTGACTGCACGGACTCACATGCAACACCATGGGTCATGTCACAAAGAGCAGGGGTTTCTGCACGGACTCCTGTGGAACACCATGGTCATATCACAAAGAGTAAGGGATTCTGTACTGACCCCTATGGAACACCGTGGGTCATATCAGAAAGAGCAGGGGTTTCTGCACGGACACCTGTGCAACACCATTGGTCATATCACGAAGAGCAAGGTTTTCTGCACGGACTCCTGTGGAACACCATGTGTCATATCAGAAAGAGCAGGGGTTTCTGCACGGACCCGTATGGAACACCATGGGGCATATCAGAAAGAGCAGGGGTGTCTGCTCGGACTCACATGGAACACCATGGGTCATATCACAAAGAGCAGGACTTTCTGCACGGACTGCTATCACAAAGAGCAGGGGTTTCTGCACTTAGCACTATGGAACAGCATGGGTCATATCACAAAGAGCAGGGGTTTCTGCACGGACTCCTGTGGAACACCATCGGTCACATCAGAAAGAGCAGGGGTTTCTGCACAGCCCCTATGGAGCACCATGTGTCATATCAGTAAGAGCAGGGGTTCTGCACGGACTCCTATGGAACACCATGGGTCATATCAGAAAGAGCAGAGGTTTCTGCACGTTCTTGTATGAAACACCATGGGTGACATCAGAAAGAGCAGGGGTTTCTGCACGGACTCCTGTGGAACACGATGGGTCATATCAGAAAGAGCAGGGGTTTGTGCACTGACCCCTATGGAACAGCATGGGTCATATCACAAAGAGCAGGGGTTGCTGCATGGACTCCCATGGAGCACAATGGGACATATCACAAAGAGCAGGGGTTCTGCACGGACTCCTATGGAACAACATGGGTCATATCAGAAAGAGCAGGGGTTTCTGCACCTACTTCTATGAAACACCATTGGTGACATCAGTAAGTGCACGGGTTTCTGCATGGACTCCCATGGAACACCATGGGTCATATCAGAAAGAGCAGGGGTTTCTGCCTGGACTCCCATGGAACGCCATGGGTCATATCATAAAGAGCAGGGGTTTCTTCCTGGACTCCCATGGAACGCCATGGGTCATATCACAAAGAGCAGGGGTTTCTGCTCAGACTCCTGTGGAACACCATGGGTCATATCAGAAAGAGCAGGGGTTTCTGCACGGACTCCTATCACAAAGAGCAGGGGTTTCTGCACTGACCCTATGGAACAGCGTGGGTCATATCACAAAGACCAGGGGTTTCTGCACTGAACCCTATGGAACACCATGGGTCATATCAGAAAGAGCAGGGGTTTCTGCACTGAACCCTATGGAACACCATGGGTCATATCAGAAAGAGCAGGGATTTCTGCACGGACTCCTGTGGAACACCATGGGTCATATCAGAAAGAGCAGGGGTTTCTGCACGTACTTCTATGAAATACCATGGATGACATCGTAAAGAGCAGGGGTTTCTGCACGGACTCCTGTGGAACACCATGTGTCATATCACAAAGAGCAGGGGTATCTGCACTGAACCCTATGGAACACCATGGGTCATATCAGAAAGAGCAGGGGTTTCTGCACAGACTCCCATGGAACATTATGGGTCATAGCAGAAAGAGCAGGGGTTTCTGCACTGACCCCTATGGAACACCATGAGTCCTATCACAAAGCGCAGGGATTTCTGCACGGACTCCTGTGGAACACCATGGGTCACATCAGAGAAATCAGGGGTTTCTGCATGTACTCCTATGGAACACCATGGGTCATATCAGAAAGAGCAGGGATTTCTTCACGGACTCCTATCACAAAGAGCAGGGGTTTCTGCACTGACCCCTACGGAACAGCGTGGGTCATATCACAAAGAGCAGGCGTTTCTGCACTGAACCCTATGGAACATCATGGGTCATATCAGAAAGAGCAGAGGTATCTGCACGGCCCCTATGGAACACCATGGGTCATATCACAAAGAGTATTGGTTTCTGCACTGAACCCTATGGAACACCATTGGTCATATCAGAAAGAGCAGGGGTTTCTGCACGGACCTCTGTGGAGCACCATGTGTGATATCAGAAAGAGCACAGGTGTTTCTGCACGTATCCCTAAGGAACACCATGTGTCATATCAGAAAGAGCAGGGGTTCTGCACGGACTCCAATGGAACACCATGGGTCATATCAGAAAGAGCAGGGGTTTCTGCAAGTACTTCTATGAAATACCATGGATGACATCAGACAGAGCAGGGGTTTCTGCACGGACTCCTGTGGAACACCATTGGTCACATCAGAAAGAGCATAGGTTTCTGCACGTACTTCTATGAAACACCATGGGTGACATCAGAAAGAGCAGGGGTTTCTGCACGGACTCGCATGGAACAACATGAGTAATATCACAAAGAGCACGGGTTTCTGCACAGACTCCTATGGAACACCATGGCCATATCACAAAGAGCAGGGGTTTCTGCACAGACTCCTGTGGAACACCATGGGTCATATCAGAAAGAGCAGGGGTTTCTGCACGGACTCCTATCACAAAGAGCAGGGGTTTCTGCACTGACTCCAATGGAACATCATGGGTCATATCACAAAAACCAGTGGTTTCTGCACGGATTCCTATGGAACACCATGGGTCATATCAGAAAGAGCAGGGATTTCATCACGGACCACTATGGAACACCATGGGGCATATCAGAAAGAGCAGGGGTGTTTGCACGGACCCCTATGTAACACCATGCGGCATATCAGAAAGAACAGGGGTGTCTGCACGGACTCCTGTGGAACACCATGGTCATATCACAAAGAGCAGGGGCTTCTGCACTGACCCCTATGGAACACCGTGGGTCATATCAGAAAGAGCAGGGGTTTCTGCACGGACAACTGTGCAACACCATTGGTCATATCACGAAGAGCAAGGTTTTCTGCACGGACTCCTGTGGAACACCATGTGTCATATCAGAAAGAGCAGGGGTTTCTGCACGGACCCGTATGGAACACCATGGGGCATATCAGAAAGAGCAGGGGTGTCTGCTCGGACTCACATGGAACACCATGGGTCATATCACAAAGAGCAGGGCTTTCTGCACGGACTGCTATCACAAAGAGCAGGGGTTTCTGCACTTACCACTATGGAACAGCATGGGTCATATCACAAAGAGCGGGTGTTTTCTGCACGGACTCCTGTGGAACACCATCGGTCACATCAGAAAGAGCAGGGGTTTCTGCACAGCCCCTATGGAGCACCATGTGTCATATCAGTAAGAGCAGGGGTTCTGCACGGACTCCTATGGAACACCATGGGTCATATCAGAAAGAGCAGAGGTTTCTGCACGTACTTCTATGAAACACCATGGGTGACATCAGAAAGAGCAGGGGTTTCTGCACGGACTCCTGTGGAACACGATGGGTCATATCAGAAAGAGCAGGGGTTTGTGCACTGACCCCTATGGAACAGCATGGGTCATATCACAAAGAGCAGGGGTTGCTGCATGGACTCCCATGGAGCACAATGGGACATATCACAAAGAGCAGGGGTTCTGCACGGACTCCTATGGAACAACATGGGTCATATCAGAAAGAGCAGGGGTTTCTGCACCTACTTCTATGAAACACCTTTGGTGACATGAGAAAGAGCACGGGTTTCTGCATGGACTCCCATGGAACACCATGGGTCATATCAGAAAGAGCAGGGGTTTCTGCCTGGACTCCCATGGAACGCCATGGGTCATATCATAAAGAGCAGGGGTTTCTTCCTGGACTCCCATGGAACGCCATGGGTCCTATCACAAAGAGCAGGGGTTTCTGCTCAGACTCCTGTGGAACACCATGGGTCATATCAGAAAGAGCAGGGGTTTCTGCACGGACTCCTATCACAAAGAGCAGGGGTTTCTGCACTGACCCTATGGAACAGCGTGGGTCATATCACAAAGACCAGGGGTTTCTGCACTGAACCCTATGGATCACCATGGGTCATATCAGAAAGAGCAGGGCTTTCTGCACTGAACCCTATGGAACACCATGGGTCATATCAGAAAGAGCAGGGATTTCTGCACGGACTCCTGTGGAACACCATGGGTCATATCAGAAAGAGCAGGGGTTCTGCACGGACTCCTATGGAACACCATGGGTCATATCAGAAAGAGCAGGGGTTTCTGCACGTACTTCTATGAAATACCATGGATGACAACAGAAAGAGCAGGGGTTTCTGCACTGACCCCTATGGAACACCATGAGTCCTATCACAAAGCGCAGGGATTTCTGCATGGACTCCTGTGGAACACCATGGGTCACATCAGAAATATCAGGGATTTCTGCATGTACTCCTATGGAACACCATGGGTCATATCAGAAAGAGCAGGGATTTCTTCACGGACTCCTATCACAAAGAGCAGGGGTTTCTGCACTGACCCCTACGGAACAGCGTGGGTCATATCACAAAGAGCAGGCGTTTCTGCACTGAACCCTATGGAACATCATGGGTCATATCAGAAAGAGCAGAGGTATCTGCACGGCCCCTATGGAACACCATGGGTCATATCACAAAGAGTATTGGTTTCTGCACTGAACCCTATGGAACACCATTGGTCATATCAGAAAGAGCAGGGGTTTCTGCACGGACCTCTGTGGAGCACCATGTGTGATATCAGAAAGAGCACAGGTGTTTCTGCACGTATCCCTAAGGAACACCATGTGTCATATCAGAAAGAGCAGGGGTTCTGCACGGACTCCAATGGAACACCATGGGTCATATCAGAAAGAGCAGGGGTTTCTGCAAGTACTTCTATGAAATACCATGGATGACATCAGACAGAGCAGGGGTTTCTGCACGGACTCCTGTGGAACACCATTGGTCACATCAGAAAGAGCATAGGTTTCTGCACGTACTTCTATGAAACACCATGGGTGACATCAGAAAGAGCAGGGGTTTCTGCACGGACTCGCATGGAACAACATGAGTAATATCACAAAGAGCACGGGTTTCTGCACAGACTCCTATGGAACACCATGGCCATATCACAAAGAGCAGGGGTTTCTGCACAGACTCCTGTGGAACACCATGGGTCATATCAGAAAGAGCAGGGGTTTCTGCACGGACTCCTATCACAAAGAGCAGGGGTTTCTGCACTGACTCCAATGGAACATCATGGGTCATATCACAAAAACCAGTGGTTTCTGCACGGATTCCTATGGAACACCATGGGTCATATCAGAAAGAGCAGGGATTTCATCACGGACCCCTATGGAACACCATGGGGCATATCAGAAAGAGCAGGGGTGTTTGCACGGACCCCTATGTAACACCATGCGGCATATCAGAAAGAACAGGGGTGTCTGCACGGACTCCTGTGGAACACCATGGTCATATCACAAAGAGCAGGGGCTTCTGCACTGACCCCTATGGAACACCGTGGGTCATATCAGAAAGAGCAGGGGTTTCTGCACGGACACCTGTGCAACACCATTGGTCATATCACGAAGAGCAAGGTTTTCTGCACGGACTCCTGTGGAACACCATGTGTCATATCAGAAAGAGCAGGGGTTTCTGCACGGACCCGTATGGAGCACCATGGGGCATATCAGAAAGAGCAGGGGTGTCTGCTCGGACTCACATGGAACACCATGGGTCATATCACAAAGAGCAGGGCTTTCTGCACGGACTGCTATCACAAAGAGCAGGGGTTTCTGCACTTACCACTATGGAACAGCATGGGTCATATCACAAAGAGCGGGTTTCTGCACGGACTCCTGTGGAACACCATCGGTCACATCAGAAAGAGCAGGGGTTTCTGCACAGCCCCTATGGAGCACCATGTGTCATATCAGTAAGAGCAGGGGTTCTGCACGGACTCCTATGGAACACCATGGGTCATATCAGAAAGAGCAGAGGTTTCTGCACGTACTTCTATGAAACACCATGGGTGACATCAGAAAGAGCAGGGGTTTCTGCACGGACTCCTGTGGAACACGATGGGTCATATCAGAAAGAGCAGGGGTTTGTGCACTGACCCCTATGGAACAGCATGGGTCATATCACAAAGAGCAGGGGTTGCTGCATGGACTCCCATGGAGCACAATGGGACATATCACAAAGAGCAGGGGTTCTGCACGGACTCCTATGGAACAACATGGGTCATATCAGAAAGAGCAGGGGTTTCTGCACCTACTTCTATGAAACACCTTTGGTGACATGAGAAAGAGCACGGGTTTCTGCATGGACTCCCATGGAACACCATGGGTCATATCAGAAAGAGCAGGGGTTTCTGCCTGGACTCCCATGGAACGCCATGGGTCATATCATAAAGAGCAGGGGTTTCTTCCTGGACTCCCATGGAACGCCATGGGTCATATCACAAAGAGCAGGGGTTTCTGCTCAGACTCCTGTGGAACACCATGGGTCATATCAGAAAGAGCAGGGGTTTCTGCACGGACTCCTATCACAAAGAGCAGGGGTTTCTGCACTGACCCTATGGAACAGCGTGGGTCATATCACAAAGACCAGGGGTTTCTGCACTGAACCCTATGGATCACCATGGGTCATATCAGAAAGAGCACGGCTTTCTGCACTGAACCCTATGGAACACCATGGGTCATATCAGAAAGAGCAGGGATTTCTGCACGGACTCCTGTGGAACACCATGGGTCATATCAGAAAGAGCAGGGGTTCTGCACGGACTCCTATGGAACACCATGGGTCATATCAGAAAGAGCAGGGGTTTCTGCACGTACTTCTATGAAATACCATGGATGACAACAGAAAGAGCAGGGGTTTCTGCACTGACCCCTATGGAACACCATGAGTCCTATCACAAAGCGCAGGGATTTCTGCATGGACTCCTGTGGAACACCATGGGTCACATCAGAAATATCAGGGATTTCTGCATGTACTCCTATGGAACACCATGGGTCATATCAGAAAGAGCAGGGATTTCTTCACGGACTCCTATCACAAAGAGCAGGGGTTTCTGCACTGACCCCTACGGAACAGCGTGGGTCATATCACAAAGAGCAGGCGTTTCTGCACTGAACCCTATGGAACACCATGGGTCATATCAGAAAGAGCAGAGGTATCTGCACGGCCCCTATGGAACACCATGGGTCATATCATAAAGAGTATTGGTTTCTGCACTGAACCCTATGGAACACCATTGGTCATATCAGAAAGAGCAGGGGTTTCTGCACGGACCTCTGTGGAGCACCATGTGTGATATCAGAAAGAGCACAGGTGTTTCTGCACGTATCCCTAAGGAACACCATGTGTCATATCAGAAAGAGCAGGGGTTCTGCACGGACTCCTATGGAACACCATGGGTCATATCAGAAAGAGCAGGGGTTTCTGCACGGATTCCTATGGAACACCATGGGTCATATCAGAAAGAGCAGGGATTTCTTCACGGACTCCTATCACAAAGAGCAGGGGTTTCTGCACTGACCCCTACGGAACAGCGTGGGTCATATCACAAAGAGCAGGCGTTTCTGCACTGAACCCTATGAAATACCATGGATGACATCAGAAAGAGCAGGGGTTTCTGCACGGACTCCTGTGGAACACCATGGGTCACAGCAGAAAGAGCATAGGTTTCTGCACGTACTTCTATGAAACACCATGGGTGACATCAGAAAGAGCAGGGGTTTCTGCACGGACTCGCATGGAACAACATGAGTAATATCACAAAGAGCACGGGTTTCTGCACAGACTCCTATGGAACACCATGGTCATATCACAAAGAGCAGGGATTTCTGCACAGACTCCTGTGGAACACCATGGGTCATATCAGAAAGAGCAGGGGTTTCTGCACGGACTCCTATCACAAAGAGCAGGGGTTTCTGCACCGACTCCAATGGAACATCATGGGTCATATCAGAAAGAGCAGGGGTTTCTGCACTGAACCCTATAGAACACCATGGGTCATATCAGGAAGAGCAGGGGTTTCTGCACGGACTCCGATGGAACACCATAGGTCATATCACAAAAACCAGTGGTTTCTGCACGGACTCCTGTGGAACACCATGGGTCACATCAGAAAGAGCACGGGTTTCTGCATGGCCCCTATGGAACACCATGTGTCATATCAGAAAGAGCAGAGGTTTCTGCACGTACTTCTATGAAACACCATGGGTGACATCAGAAAGAGCAGGGGTTTCTGCACGGACTCCTGTGGAACACGATGGGTCATATCAGAAAGAGCAGGGGTTTGTGCACTGACCCCTATGGAACAGCATGGGTCATATCACAAAGAGCAGGGGTTGCTGCATGGACTCCCATGGAGCACAATGGGACATATCACAAAGAGCAGGGGTTCTGCACGGACTCCTATGGAACAACATGGGTCATATCAGAAAGAGCAGGGGTTTCTGCACCTACTTCTATGAAACACCTTTGGTGACATGAGAAAGAGCACGGGTTTCTGCATGGACTCCCATGGAACACCATGGGTCATATCAGAAAGAGCAGGGGTTTCTGCCTGCACTCCCATGGAACGCCATGGGTCATATCATAAAGAGCAGGGGTTTCTTCCTGGACTCCCATGGAACGCCATGGGTCATATCACAAAGAGCAGGGGTTTCTGCTCAGACTCCTGTGGAACACCATGGGTCATATCAGAAAGAGCAGGGGTTTCTGCACGGACTCCTATCACAAAGAGCAGGGGTTTCTGCACTGACCCTATGGAACAGCGTGGGTCATATCACAAAGACCAGGGGTTTCTGCACTGAACCCTATGGATCACCATGGGTCATATCAGAAAGAGCACGGCTTTCTGCACTGAACCCTATGGAACACCATGGGTCATATCAGAAAGAGCAGGGATTTCTGCACGGACTCCTGTGGAACACCATGGGTCATATCAGAAAGAGCAGGGGTTCTGCACGGACTCCTATGGAACACCATGGGTCATATCAGAAAGAGCAGGGGTTTCTGCACGTACTTCTATGAAATACCATGGATGACAACAGAAAGAGCAGGGGTTTCTGCACTGACCCCTATGGAACACCATGAGTCCTATCACAAAGCGCAGGGATTTCTGCATGGACTCCTGTGGAACACCATGGGTCACATCAGAAATATCAGGGATTTCTGCATGTACTCCTATGGAACACCATGGGTCATATCAGAAAGAGCAGGGATTTCTTCACGGACTCCTATCACAAAGAGCAGGGGTTTCTGCACTGACCCCTACGGAACAGCGTGGGTCATATCACAAAGAGCAGGCGTTTCTGCACTGAACCCTATGGAACACCATGGGTCATATCAGAAAGAGCAGAGGTATCTGCACGGCCCCTATGGAACACCATGGGTCATATCATAAAGAGTATTGGTTTCTGCACTGAACCCTATGGAACACCATTGGTCATATCAGAAAGAGCAGGGGTTTCTGCACGGACCTCTGTGGAGCACCATGTGTGATATCAGAAAGAGCACAGGTGTTTCTGCACGTATCCCTAAGGAACACCATGTGTCATATCAGAAAGAGCAGGGGTTCTGCACGGACTCCTATGGAACACCATGGGTCATATCAGAAAGAGCAGGGGTTTCTGCACGGATTCCTATGGAACACCATGGGTCATATCAGAAAGAGCAGGGATTTCTTCACGGACTCCTATCACAAAGAGCAGGGGTTTCTGCACTGACCCCTACGGAACAGCGTGGGTCATATCACAAAGAGCAGGCGTTTCTGCACTGAACCCTATGAAATACCATGGATGACATCAGAAAGAGCAGGGGTTTCTGCACGGACTCCTGTGGAACACCATGGGTCACAGCAGAAAGAGCATAGGTTTCTGCACGTACTTCTATGAAACACCATGGGTGACATCAGAAAGAGCAGGGGTTTCTGCACGGACTCGCATGGAACAACATGAGTAATATCACAAAGAGCACGGGTTTCTGCACAGACTCCTATGGAACACCATGGTCATATCACAAAGAGCAGGGATTTCTGCACAGACTCCTGTGGAACACCATGGGTCATATCAGAAAGAGCAGGGGTTTCTGCACGGACTCCTATCACAAAGAGCAGGGGTTTCTGCACCGACTCCAATGGAACATCATGGGTCATATCAGAAAGAGCAGGGGTTTCTGCACTGAACCCTATAGAACACCATGGGTCATATCAGGAAGAGCAGGGGTTTCTGCACGGACTCCGATGGAACACCATAGGTCATATCACAAAAACCAGTGGTTTCTGCACGGACTCCTGTGGAACACCATGGGTCATATCAGAAAGAGCAGGGGTTTCTGCACTGAACCCTATGGAACACCATGGGTCATAGCAGAAAGAGCAGGGGTTTCTGCACTGACCCCTATGGAACATCATGTGTCCTATCACAAAGCGCAGGGATTTCTGCACGGACTCCTGTGGAACACCGTGGGTCACATCAGACAGATCAGGGGTTTCTGCATGTACTCCTATGGAACACCATGGGTCATATCAGAAAGAGCTGGGGTTTCTGCACGGACACCTGTGGAACACCATGGGTGATATCAGAAAGAGCAGGGGTTCTGCACGGACTCCAATGGAACACCATGGGTCATATCAGAAAGAGCAGGGGTTTCTGCATGGACTCCTATCACAAAGAGCAGGGGTTTCTGCACTGACCCCTACGGAACAGCGTGGGTCATATCACAAAGAGTAGGGTTTCTGCACTGAACCCTATGGAACACCTTGGGTCATATCAGAAAGAGCAGGGATTTCAGCACGGACCCCTATGGAACACCATGTGGCATATCAGAAAGAGCAGGGGTTTCTGCACTGACCTCTATGGAACACCATGAGACATATCACAAAACGCAGGGATTTCTGCACGGAGTTCTGTGGAACACCATGGGTCACATTAGAAAGAGCAGGGGTTTCTACAGGTACTCCTATGGAACACCATGTGTCATATCAGAAAGAGCAGGGGTTCTGCACGGATTCCTATGGAACACCATGGGGCATATCAGAAAGAGAGAGGTGTCTGCATGGACTCACATGGAACACCATGGGTCATATCACAAAGAGCAAAGGTTTCTGCACGGACTCCTGTGGAACACCATAGGTCACATCAGAAAGAACAGGGGTTTCTGAATGGACTCCTATCACAAAGAGCAAGGGTTTCTGCACTGACCCTAATGGAACACCATGGGTCATATCAGAAAGAGCAGGGTTTTCTGCACGGACTCCTATCACAAAGAGCAGGGGTTTCTGCACGGACTTCTATCACAAAGAGCAGGGGTTTCTGCACTGACCCCTATGGAACACCATGGGACATATCAGAAAGAGCAGGGGTTTCTGCACGGACACCTGTGCAACAGCATTGGTCATATCACTAAGAGCAGGGTTTTCTGCACGGACTCCTGTGGAACACCATGTGTCATATCAGAAAGAGCAGGGGTTTCTGCACGGACCCGTATGGAACACCATGGGGCATATCAGAAAGAGCAGGGGTGTCTGCACGGACTCACATGGAACACCATGGGTCATATCAAAAAGAGCAGGGCTTTCTGCACGGACTCCTATCACAAAGAGCAGGGGTTTCTGCACTGACCACTATGGAACAGCATGGGTCATATCACAAAGAGCAGGGGTTTCTGTACGGACTCCTGTGGAACACCATCGGTCACATCAGAAAGAGCAGGGGTTTCTGCACGGCCCCTATGGAACACCATGTGTCATATCAGTAAGAGCAGGGGTTCTGCACGTACTTCTATGAAACACCATGGGTGACATCAGAAAGAGCAGTGGTTTCTGCATGGACTCCTGTGGAACACGATGGGTCATATCAGAAAGAGCAGGGGTTTGTGCACTGACCCCTGTGGAACAGCATGGGTCATATCACAAAGAGCAGGGGTTGCTGCATGGACTCCCATGGAGCACAATGGGCCATATCACAAAGAGCAGGGGTTTCTGCACGGCCCCTATGGAACACCAAGCATCATATCACAAAGAGCAGGGGTTTCTGCACGGACTCCCATGGAACGCCATGGGTCATATCACAAAGAGCAGGGGTTTCTGCACGGACTCCTATGGAACACCATGTGTCATATCAGAAAGAGCAGGGGTTTCTGCACGGACTCCTATCACAAAGAGCAGGGGTTTCTGCACTGACCCCTACGGAACACCGTGGGTCATATCACAAAGAGCAGGGGTTTCTGCACGTACTTTTTTGAAACACCATGGGTGACATCAGAACTAGCAGGGTTTTCTGCCTGGACTCCCATGGAACGCAATGGGTCATATCACAAAGAGCAGGGGTTTCTGCACGTACTCCTATGGAACACCATGGGTGATATCAGAAAGAGCAGGGGTTTCTGCACGGATCCCTATGGAACACCATGTGTCATATCAAAAAGAGCAGGGTTTCTGCACGGACTCCTATGGAACACCATGGGTCATATCAGAAAGAGCAGGGGTTTCTGCACGGACTCCTATCACAAAGAGCAGGGGTTTCTGCACTGACCCCTATGTAACACCATGGGTCATATCAGAAAGACCAGAGGTATCTGCACGGCCCCTATGGAACACCATGGGTCATATCAGAAAGAGCAGGGGTTTCTGCACGGACCTCTGTGGAGCACCATGTGTGATATCAGAAAGAGCACAGGTGTTTCTGCACGTATCCCTAAGGAACACCATGGGTCATATCAGAAAGAGCAGGGGTTTCTGCACGGACTCCTATCACAAAGATCAGGGGTTTCTGCACGGACTCCTATCACAAAGAGGAGGGGTTTCTGCACTGAACCCTATGGAACACCACGGGTCATATCAGAAAGAGCAGGGGTTTCTGCACTGAACCCTATGAAACACCATGGGTCATATCAGAAAGAGCAGGGGTTTCTGCATAGACTCCTATCACAAAGAGCAGGGGTTTCTGCACGGATACCTGTGCAACAGCATTGGTCATATCACGAAGAGCAGGGGTTTCTGCATGGACTCCTGTGGAACACCATGTGTCATATCAGAAAGAGCAGGGGTTCCTGCACGGACCCCTATGGAACACCATGGGGCATATCAGAAAGAGCAGGGGTTCTGCACGGACTCCTATGGAACACCATGGGTCATATCAGAAAGAGCAGGGGTTTCTGCACGTACTTCTATGAAATACCATGGATGACATCAGAAAGAGCAGGGGTTTCTGCACAGACTCCCATGGAACATTATGGGTCATAGCAGAAAGAGCAGGGGTTTCTGCACTGACCCCTATGGAACACCATGAGTCTTATCACAAAGCGCAGGGATTTCTGCACGGACTCCTGTGGAACACCGTGGGTCACATCAGATAGATCAGGGGTTTCTGCATGTACTCCTATGGAACACCATGGGTCATATCCGAAAGAGCTGGGGTTTCTGCACGGACACCTGTGGAACACCATGGGTGATATCAGAAAGAGCAGGGGTTCTGCACGGACTCCTATGGAACACCATGGGTCATATCAGAAAGAGCAGGGGTTTCTGCATGGACTTCTATGAAATACCATGGATGACATCAGAAAGAGCAGGGGTTTCTGCACGGACTCCTGTGGAACACCATGGGTCACATCAGAAAGAGCACGGGTTTCTGCATGGCCCCTATGGAACACCATGTGTCATATCAGAAAGAGCAGGGGTTTCTGCACTGAACCCTATGGAACACCATGGTCATAGCAGAAAGAGCAGGGGTTTCTGCACTGACCCCTATGGAACATCATGTGTCCTATCACAAAGCGCAGGGATTTCTGCACGGACTCCTGTGGAACACCGTGGGTCACATCAGACAGATCAGGGGTTTCTGCATGTACACCTATGGAACACCATGGGTCATATCAGAAAGAGCTGCGGTTTCTGCACGGACACCTGTGGAACACCATGGGTGATATCAGAAAGAGCAGGGGTTCTGCACGGACTCCAATGGAACACCATGGGTCATATCAGAAAGAGCAGGGGTTTCTGCATGGACTCCTATCACAAAGAGCAGGGGTTTCTGCACTGACCCCTACGGAACAGCGTGGGTCATATCACAAAGAGTAGGGTTTCTGCACTGAACCCTATGGAACACCTTGGGTCATATCAGAAAGAGCAGAGGTATCTGCACGGCCCCTATGGAACACCATGGGTCATATCACAAAGAGCAGAGGTTTCTGCACTGAACCCTATGGAACACCATGGGTCATATCAGAAAGAGCAGGGATTTCAGCACGGACCCATATCAGAAAGAGCAGGATTCAGCACGGACCCCTATGGAACACCATGGGGCATATCAGAAAGAGCAGGGGTTTCTGCACTGACCTCTATGAAACACCATGAGTCATATCACAAAACGCAGGGATTTCTGCACGGAGTTCTGTGGAACACCATGGGTCACATTAGAAAGAGCAGGGTTTCTACAGGTACTCCTATGGAACACCATGTGTCATATCAGAAAGAGCAGGGGTTCTGCACGATTCCTATGGAACACCATGGGTCATATCAGAAAGAGCAGGGATTTCAGCACGGACACCTATGGAACACCATGGGGCATATCAGAAAGAGAGAGGTGTCTGCATGGACTCATATGGAACACCATGGGTCATATCACAAGAGCAAAGGTTTCTGCACGGACTCCTGTGGAACACCATAGGTCACATCAGAAAGAACAGGGGTTTCTGAATGGACTCCTATCACAAAGAGCAGGGGTTTCTGCACTGACCCTAATGGAACACCATGGGTCATATCAGAAAGAGCAGGGTTTTCTGCACGACTCCTATCACAAAGAGCAGGGGTTTCTGCACGGACTTCTATCACAAAGAGCAGGGGTTTCTGCACTGACCCCTATGGAACACCATGGGACATATCAGATAGAGCAGGGGTTTCTGCACGGACACCTGTGCAACAGCATTGGTCATATCACTAAGAGCAGGGTTTTCTGCACGGACTCCTGTGGAACACCATGTGTCATATCAGAAGAGCAGGGGTTCTGCACGGACCCGTATGGAACACCATGGGGCATATCAGAAAGAGCAGGGGTGTCTGCACGGACTCACATGGAACACCATGGGTCATATCAAAAAGAGCAGGGCTTTCTGCACGGACTCCTATCACAAAGAGCAGGGATTTCTGCACTGACCACTATGGAACAGCATGGGTCATATCACAAAGAGCAGGGGTTTCTGTACGGACTCCTGTGGAACACCATCGGTCACATCAGAAAGAGCAGGGGTTTCTGCACGTACTTCTATGAAACACCATGGTGACATCAGAAAGAGCAGTGGTTCTGCACGGACTCCTGTGGAACACGATGGGTCATATCAGAAAGAGCAGGGTTTGTGCACTGACCCCTGTGGAACAGCATGGGTCATATCACAAAGAGCAGGGTTGCTGCATGGACTCCCATGGAGCACAATGGGCCATATCACAAAGAGCAGGGGTTTCTGCACGGCCCCTATGGAACACCAAGCATCATATCACAAAGAGCAGGGGTTTCTGCACGGACTCCCATGGAACGCCATGGGTCATATCACAAAGAGCAGGGTTTCTGCACGGACTCCTATGGAACACCATGTGTCATATCAGAAAGAGCAGGGTTTCTGCACGGACTCCTATCACAAAGAGCAGGGTTTCTGCACTGACCCCTACGGAACACCGTGGGTCATATCACAAAGAGCAGGGTTTCTGCACCGACTCCAATGGAACATCATGGGTCATATCAGAAAGAGCAGGGTTTCTGCACTGAACCCTATAGAACACCATGGGTCATATCAGGAAGAGCAGGGGTTTCTGCACGGACTCCGATGGAACACCATAGGTCATATCACAAAAACCAGTGGTTTCTGCACGGACTCCTGTGGAACACCATGGGTCACATCAGAAAGAGCACGGGTTTCTGCATGGCCCCTATGGAACACCATGTGTCATATCAGAAAGAGCAGAGGTTTCTGCACGTACTTCTATGAAACACCATGGGTGACATCAGAAAGAGCAGGGGTTTCTGCACGACTCCTGTGGAACACGATGGGTCATATCAGAAAGAGCAGGGGTTTGTGCACTGACCCCTATGGAACAGCATGGGTCATATCACAAAGAGCAGGGGTTGCTGCATGGACTCCCATGGAGCACAATGGGACATATCACAAAGAGCAGGGGTTCTGCACGGACTCCTATGGAACAACATGGGTCATATCAGAAAGAGCAGGGGTTTCTGCACCTACTTCTATGAAACACCTTTGGTGACATGAGAAAGAGCACGGGTTTCTGCATGGACTCCCATGGAACACCATGGGTCATATCAGAAAGAGCAGGGGTTTCTGCTGCACTCCCATGGAACGCCATGGGTCATATCATAAAGAGCAGGGGTTTCTTCCTGGACTCCCATGGAACGCCATGGGTCATATCACAAAGAGCAGGGGTTTCTGCTCAGACTCCTGTGGAACACCATGGGTCATATCAGAAAGAGCAGGGGTTTCTGCACGGACTCCTATCACAAAGAGCAGGGGTTTCTGCACTGACCCTATGGAACAGCGTGGTCATATCACAAAGACCAGGGGTTTCTGCACTGAACCCTATGGATCACCATGGGTCATATCAGAAAGAGCACGGCTTTCTGCACTGCACCCTATGGAACACCATGGGTCATATCAGAAAGAGCAGGGATTTCTGCACGGACTCCTGTGGAACACCATGGGTCATATCAGAAAGAGCAGGGGTTCTGCACGGACTCCTATGGAACACCATGGGTCATATCAGAAAGAGCAGGGGTTTCTGCACGTACTTCTATGAAATACCATGGATGACAACAGAAAGAGCAGGGGTTTCTGCACTGACCCCTATGGAACACCATGAGTCCTATCACAAAGCGCAGGGATTTCTGCATGGACTCCTGTGGAACACCATGGGTCACATCAGAAATATCAGGGATTTCTGCATGTACTCCTATGGAACACCATGGGTCATATCAGAAAGAGCAGGGATTTCTTCACGGACTCCTATCACAAAGAGCAGGGGTTTCTGCACTGACCCCTACGGAACAGCGTGGGTCATATCACAAAGAGCAGGCGTTTCTGCACTGAACCCTATGGAACACCATGGGTCATATCAGAAAGAGCAGAGGTATCTGCACGGCCCCTATGGAACACCATGGGCATATCATAAAGAGTATTGGTTTCTGCACTGAACCCTATGGAACACCATTGGTCATATCAGAAAGAGCAGGGGTTTCTGCACGGACCTCTGTGGAGCACCATGTGTGATATCAGAAAGAGCACAGGTGTTTCTGCACGTATCCCTAAGGAACACCATGTGTCATATCAGAAAGAGCAGGGGTTCTGCACGGACTCCTATGGAACACCATGGGTCATATCAGAAAGAGCAGGGTTTCTGCACGGATTCCTATGGAACACCATGGGTCATATCAGAAAGAGCAGGGATTTCTTCACGGACTCCTATCACAAAGAGCAGGGGTTTCTGCACTGACCCCTACGGAACAGCGTGGGTCATATCACAAAGAGCAGGCGTTTCTGCACTGACCCTATGAAATACCATGGATGACATCAGAAAGAGCAGGGGTTTCTGCACGGACTCCTGTGGAACACCATGGGTCACAGCAGAAAGAGCATAGGTTTCTGCACGTACTTCTATGAAACACCATGGGTGACATCAGAAAGAGCAGGGTTTCTGCACGGACTCGCATGGAACAACATGAGTAATATCACAAAGAGCACGGGTTTCTGCACAGACTCCTATGGAACACCATGGTCATATCACAAAGAGCAGGGATTTCTGCACAGACTCCTGTGGAACACCATGGGTCATATCAGAAAGAGCAGGGGTTTCTGCACGGACTCCTATCACAAAGAGCAGGGTTTCTGCACCGACTCCAATGGAACATCATGGGTCATATCAGAAAGAGCAGGGTTTCTGCACTGAACCCTATAGAACACCATGGGTCATATCAGGAAGAGCAGGGGTTTCTGCACGGACTCCGATGGAACACCATAGGTCATATCACAAAACCAGTGGTTTCTGCACGGACTCCTGTGAACACCATGGGTCATATCAGAAAGAGCAGGGGTTTCTGCACTGAACCCTATGGAACACCATGGGTCATAGCAGAAAGAGCAGGGTTTCTGCACTGACCCTATGGAACATCATGTGTCCTATCACAAAGCGCAGGATTTCTGCACGGACTCCTGTGGAACACCGTGGGTCACATCAGACAGATCAGGGGTTTCTGCATGTACTCCTATGGAACACCATGGGTCATATCAGAAAGAGCTGGGTTTCTGCACGGACACCTGTGGAACACCATGGGTGATATCAGAAAGAGCAGGGGTTCTGCACGGACTCCAATGGAACACCATGGGTCATATCAGAAAGAGCAGGGGTTCTGCATGGACTCCTATCACAAAGAGCAGGGTTTCTGCACTGACCCCTACGGAACAGCGTGGGTCATATCACAAAGAGTAGGGTTTCTGCACTGAACCCTATGGAACACCTTGGGTCATATCAGAAAGAGCAGGGATTTCAGCACGGACCCCTATGGAACACCATGGGGCATATCAGAAAGAGCAGGGGTTTCTGCACTGACCTCTATGGAACACCATGAGACATATCACAAAACGCAGGGATTTCTGCACGGAGTTCTGTGGAACACCATGGGTCACATTAGAAAGAGCAGGGGTTTCTACAGGTACTCCTATGGAACACCATGTGTCATATCAGAAAGAGCAGGGGTTCTGCACGGATTCCTATGGAACACCATGGGGCATATCAGAAAGAGAGAGGTGTCTGCATGGACTCACATGGAACACCATGGGTCATATCACAAAGAGCAAAGGTTTCTGCACGGACTCCTGTGGAACACCATAGGTCACATCAGAAAGAACAGGGGTTTCTGAATGGACTCCTATCACAAAGAGCAAGGGTTTCTGCACTGACCCTAATGGAACACCATGGGTCATATCAGAAAGAGCAGGGTTTTCTGCACGGACTCCTATCACAAAGAGCAGGGGTTTCTGCACGGACTTCTATCACAAAGAGCAGGGGTTTCTGCACTGACCCCTATGGAACACCATGGGACATATCAGAAAGAGCAGGGGTTTCTGCACGGACACCTGTGCAACAGCATTGGTCATATCACTAAGAGCAGGGTTTTCTGCACGGACTCCTGTGGAACACCATGTGTCATATCAGAAAGAGCAGGGGTTTCTGCACGGACCCGTATGGAACACCATGGGGCATATCAGAAAGAGCAGGGGTGTCTGCACGGACTCACATGGAACACCATGGGTCATATCAAAAAGAGCAGGGCTTTCTGCACGGACTCCTATCACAAAGAGCAGGGGTTTCTGCACTGACCACTATGGAACAGCATGGGTCATATCACAAAGAGCAGGGGTTTCTGTACGGACTCCTGTGGAACACCATCGGTCACATCAGAAAGAGCAGGGGTTTCTGCACGGCCCCTATGGAACACCATGTGTCATATCAGTAAGAGCAGGGGTTCTGCACGTACTTCTATGAAACACCATGGGTGACATCAGAAAGAGCAGTGGTTTCTGCATGGACTCCTGTGGAACACGATGGGTCATATCAGAAAGAGCAGGGGTTTGTGCACTGACCCCTGTGGAACAGCATGGGTCATATCACAAAGAGCAGGGGTTGCTGCATGGACTCCCATGGAGCACAATGGGCCATATCACAAAGAGCAGGGGTTTCTGCACGGCCCCTATGGAACACCAAGCATCATATCACAAAGAGCAGGGGTTTCTGCACGGACTCCCATGGAACGCCATGGGTCATATCACAAAGAGCAGGGGTTTCTGCACGGACTCCTATGGAACACCATGTGTCATATCAGAAAGAGCAGGGGTTTCTGCACGGACTCCTATCACAAAGAGCAGGGGTTTCTGCACTGACCCCTACGGAACACCGTGGGTCATATCACAAAGAGCAGGGGTTTCTGCACGTACTTTTTTGAAACACCATGGGTGACATCAGAACTAGCAGGGTTTTCTGCCTGGACTCCCATGGAACGCAATGGGTCATATCACAAAGAGCAGGGGTTTCTGCACGTACTCCTATGGAACACCATGGGTGATATCAGAAAGAGCAGGGGTTTCTGCACGGATCCCTATGGAACACCATGTGTCATATCAAAAAGAGCAGGGTTTCTGCACGGACTCCTATGGAACACCATGGGTCATATCAGAAAGAGCAGGGGTTTCTGCACGGACTCCTATCACAAAGAGCAGGGGTTTCTGCACTGACCCCTATGTAACACCATGGGTCATATCAGAAAGACCAGAGGTATCTGCACGGCCCCTATGGAACACCATGGGTCATATCAGAAAGAGCAGGGGTTTCTGCACGGACCTCTGTGGAGCACCATGTGTGATATCAGAAAGAGCACAGGTGTTTCTGCACGTATCCCTAAGGAACACCATGGGTCATATCAGAAAGAGCAGGGGTTTCTGCACGGACTCCTATCACAAAGATCAGGGGTTTCTGCACGGACTCCTATCACAAAGAGGAGGGGTTTCTGCACTGAACCCTATGGAACACCACGGGTCATATCAGAAAGAGCAGGGGTTTCTGCACTGAACCCTATGAAACACCATGGGTCATATCAGAAAGAGCAGGGGTTTCTGCATAGACTCCTATCACAAAGAGCAGGGGTTTCTGCACGGATACCTGTGCAACAGCATTGGTCATATCACGAAGAGCAGGGGTTTCTGCATGGACTCCTGTGGAACACCATGTGTCATATCAGAAAGAGCAGGGGTTCCTGCACGGACCCCTATGGAACACCATGGGGCATATCAGAAAGAGCAGGGGTTCTGCACGGACTCCTATGGAACACCATGGGTCATATCAGAAAGAGCAGGGGTTTCTGCACGTACTTCTATGAAATACCATGGATGACATCAGAAAGAGCAGGGGTTTCTGCACAGACTCCCATGGAACATTATGGGTCATAGCAGAAAGAGCAGGGGTTTCTGCACTGACCCCTATGGAACACCATGAGTCTTATCACAAAGCGCAGGGATTTCTGCACGGACTCCTGTGGAACACCGTGGGTCACATCAGATAGATCAGGGGTTTCTGCATGTACTCCTATGGAACACCATGGGTCATATCCGAAAGAGCTGGGGTTTCTGCACGGACACCTGTGGAACACCATGGGTGATATCAGAAAGAGCAGGGGTTCTGCACGGACTCCTATGGAACACCATGGGTCATATCAGAAAGAGCAGGGGTTTCTGCATGGACTTCTATGAAATACCATGGATGACATCAGAAAGAGCAGGGGTTTCTGCACGGACTCCTGTGGAACACCATGGGTCACATCAGAAAGAGCACGGGTTTCTGCATGGCCCCTATGGAACACCATGTGTCATATCAGAAAGAGCAGGGGTTTCTGCACTGAACCCTATGGAACACCATGGTCATAGCAGAAAGAGCAGGGGTTTCTGCACTGACCCCTATGGAACATCATGTGTCCTATCACAAAGCGCAGGGATTTCTGCACGGACTCCTGTGGAACACCGTGGGTCACATCAGACAGATCAGGGGTTTCTGCATGTACACCTATGGAACACCATGGGTCATATCAGAAAGAGCTGCGGTTTCTGCACGGACACCTGTGGAACACCATGGGTGATATCAGAAAGAGCAGGGGTTCTGCACGGACTCCAATGGAACACCATGGGTCATATCAGAAAGAGCAGGGGTTTCTGCATGGACTCCTATCACAAAGAGCAGGGGTTTCTGCACTGACCCCTACGGAACAGCGTGGGTCATATCACAAAGAGTAGGGTTTCTGCACTGAACCCTATGGAACACCTTGGGTCATATCAGAAAGAGCAGAGGTATCTGCACGGCCCCTATGGAACACCATGGGTCATATCACAAAGAGCAGAGGTTTCTGCACTGAACCCTATGGAACACCATGGGTCATATCAGAAAGAGCAGGGATTTCAGCACGGACCCCTATGGAACACCATGGGGCATATCAGAAAGAGCAGGGGTTTCTGCACTGACCTCTATGAAACACCATGAGTCATATCACAAAACGCAGGGATTTCTGCACGGAGTTCTGTGGAACACCATGGGTCACATTAGAAAGAGCAGGGGTTTCTACAGGTACTCCTATGGAACACCATGTGTCATATCAGAAAGAGCAGGGGTTCTGCACGGATTCCTATGGAACACCATGGGTCATATCAGAAAGAGCAGGGATTTCAGCACGGACACCTATGGAACACCATGGGGCATATCAGAAAGAGAGAGGTGTCTGCATGGACTCATATGGAACACCATGGGTCATATCACAAAGAGCAAAGGTTTCTGCACGGACTCCTGTGGAACACCATAGGTCACATCAGAAAGAACAGGGGTTTCTGAATGGACTCCTATCACAAAGAGCAGGGGTTTCTGCACTGACCCTAATGGAACACCATGGGTCATATCAGAAAGAGCAGGGTTTTCTGCACGGACTCCTATCACAAAGAGCAGGGGTTTCTGCACGGACTTCTATCACAAAGAGCAGGGGTTTCTGCACTGACCCCTATGGAACACCATGGGACATATCAGATAGAGCAGGGGTTTCTGCACGGACACCTGTGCAACAGCATTGGTCATATCACTAAGAGCAGGGTTTTCTGCACGGACTCCTGTGGAACACCATGTGTCATATCAGAAAGAGCAGGGGTTTCTGCACGGACCCGTATGGAACACCATGGGGCATATCAGAAAGAGCAGGGGTGTCTGCACGGACTCACATGGAACACCATGGGTCATATCAAAAAGAGCAGGGCTTTCTGCACGGACTCCTATCACAAAGAGCAGGGATTTCTGCACTGACCACTATGGAACAGCATGGGTCATATCACAAAGAGCAGGGGTTTCTGTACGGACTCCTGTGGAACACCATCGGTCACATCAGAAAGAGCAGGGGTTTCTGCACGTACTTCTATGAAACACCATGGGTGACATCAGAAAGAGCAGTGGTTTCTGCACGGACTCCTGTGGAACACGATGGGTCATATCAGAAAGAGCAGGGGTTTGTGCACTGACCCCTGTGGAACAGCATGGGTCATATCACAAAGAGCAGGGGTTGCTGCATGGACTCCCATGGAGCACAATGGGCCATATCACAAAGAGCAGGGGTTTCTGCACGGCCCCTATGGAACACCAAGCATCATATCACAAAGAGCAGGGGTTTCTGCACGGACTCCCATGGAACGCCATGGGTCATATCACAAAGAGCAGGGGTTTCTGCACGGACTCCTATGGAACACCATGTGTCATATCAGAAAGAGCAGGGGTTTCTGCACGGACTCCTATCACAAAGAGCAGGGGTTTCTGCACTGACCCCTACGGAACACCGTGGGTCATATCACAAAGAGCAGGGGTTTCTGCACCGACTCCAATGGAACATCATGGGTCATATCAGAAAGAGCAGGGGTTTCTGCACTGAACCCTATAGAACACCATGGGTCATATCAGGAAGAGCAGGGGTTTCTGCACGGACTCCGATGGAACACCATAGGTCATATCACAAAAACCAGTGGTTTCTGCACGGACTCCTGTGGAACACCATGGGTCACATCAGAAAGAGCACGGGTTTCTGCATGGCCCCTATGGAACACCATGTGTCATATCAGAAAGAGCAGAGGTTTCTGCACGTACTTCTATGAAACACCATGGGTGACATCAGAAAGAGCAGGGGTTTCTGCACGGACTCCTGTGGAACACGATGGGTCATATCAGAAAGAGCAGGGGTTTGTGCACTGACCCCTATGGAACAGCATGGGTCATATCACAAAGAGCAGGGGTTGCTGCATGGACTCCCATGGAGCACAATGGGACATATCACAAAGAGCAGGGGTTCTGCACGGACTCCTATGGAACAACATGGGTCATATCAGAAAGAGCAGGGGTTTCTGCACCTACTTCTATGAAACACCTTTGGTGACATGAGAAAGAGCACGGGTTTCTGCATGGACTCCCATGGAACACCATGGGTCATATCAGAAAGAGCAGGGGTTTCTGCCTGCACTCCCATGGAACGCCATGGGTCATATCATAAAGAGCAGGGGTTTCTTCCTGGACTCCCATGGAACGCCATGGGTCATATCACAAAGAGCAGGGGTTTCTGCTCAGACTCCTGTGGAACACCATGGGTCATATCAGAAAGAGCAGGGGTTTCTGCACGGACTCCTATCACAAAGAGCAGGGGTTTCTGCACTGACCCTATGGAACAGCGTGGGTCATATCACAAAGACCAGGGGTTTCTGCACTGAACCCTATGGATCACCATGGGTCATATCAGAAAGAGCACGGCTTTCTGCACTGAACCCTATGGAACACCATGGGTCATATCAGAAAGAGCAGGGATTTCTGCACGGACTCCTGTGGAACACCATGGGTCATATCAGAAAGAGCAGGGGTTCTGCACGGACTCCTATGGAACACCATGGGTCATATCAGAAAGAGCAGGGGTTTCTGCACGTACTTCTATGAAATACCATGGATGACAACAGAAAGAGCAGGGGTTTCTGCACTGACCCCTATGGAACACCATGAGTCCTATCACAAAGCGCAGGGATTTCTGCATGGACTCCTGTGGAACACCATGGGTCACATCAGAAATATCAGGGATTTCTGCATGTACTCCTATGGAACACCATGGGTCATATCAGAAAGAGCAGGGATTTCTTCACGGACTCCTATCACAAAGAGCAGGGGTTTCTGCACTGACCCCTACGGAACAGCGTGGGTCATATCACAAAGAGCAGGCGTTTCTGCACTGAACCCTATGGAACACCATGGGTCATATCAGAAAGAGCAGAGGTATCTGCACGGCCCCTATGGAACACCATGGGTCATATCATAAAGAGTATTGGTTTCTGCACTGAACCCTATGGAACACCATTGGTCATATCAGAAAGAGCAGGGGTTTCTGCACGGACCTCTGTGGAGCACCATGTGTGATATCAGAAAGAGCACAGGTGTTTCTGCACGTATCCCTAAGGAACACCATGTGTCATATCAGAAAGAGCAGGGGTTCTGCACGGACTCCTATGGAACACCATGGGTCATATCAGAAAGAGCAGGGGTTTCTGCACGGATTCCTATGGAACACCATGGGTCATATCAGAAAGAGCAGGGATTTCTTCACGGACTCCTATCACAAAGAGCAGGGGTTTCTGCACTGACCCCTACGGAACAGCGTGGGTCATATCACAAAGAGCAGGCGTTTCTGCACTGAACCCTATGAAATACCATGGATGACATCAGAAAGAGCAGGGGTTTCTGCACGGACTCCTGTGGAACACCATGGGTCACAGCAGAAAGAGCATAGGTTTCTGCACGTACTTCTATGAAACACCATGGGTGACATCAGAAAGAGCAGGGGTTTCTGCACGGACTCGCATGGAACAACATGAGTAATATCACAAAGAGCACGGGTTTCTGCACAGACTCCTATGGAACACCATGGTCATATCACAAAGAGCAGGGATTTCTGCACAGACTCCTGTGGAACACCATGGGTCATATCAGAAAGAGCAGGGGTTTCTGCACGGACTCCTATCACAAAGAGCAGGGGTTTCTGCACCGACTCCAATGGAACATCATGGGTCATATCAGAAAGAGCAGGGGTTTCTGCACTGAACCCTATAGAACACCATGGGTCATATCAGGAAGAGCAGGGGTTTCTGCACGGACTCCGATGGAACACCATAGGTCATATCACAAAAACCAGTGGTTTCTGCACGGACTCCTGTGGAACACCATGGGTCATATCAGAAAGAGCAGGGGTTTCTGCACTGAACCCTATGGAACACCATGGGTCATAGCAGAAAGAGCAGGGGTTTCTGCACTGACCCCTATGGAACATCATGTGTCCTATCACAAAGCGCAGGGATTTCTGCACGGACTCCTGTGGAACACCGTGGGTCACATCAGACAGATCAGGGGTTTCTGCATGTACTCCTATGGAACACCATGGGTCATATCAGAAAGAGCTGGGGTTTCTGCACGGACACCTGTGGAACACCATGGGTGATATCAGAAAGAGCAGGGGTTCTGCACGGACTCCAATGGAACACCATGGGTCATATCAGAAAGAGCAGGGGTTTCTGCATGGACTCCTATCACAAAGAGCAGGGGTTTCTGCACTGACCCCTACGGAACAGCGTGGGTCATATCACAAAGAGTAGGGTTTCTGCACTGAACCCTATGGAACACCTTGGGTCATATCAGAAAGAGCAGGGATTTCAGCACGGACCCCTATGGAACACCATGGGGCATATCAGAAAGAGCAGGGGTTTCTGCACTGACCTCTATGGAACACCATGAGACATATCACAAAACGCAGGGATTTCTGCACGGAGTTCTGTGGAACACCATGGGTCACATTAGAAAGAGCAGGGGTTTCTACAGGTACTCCTATGGAACACCATGTGTCATATCAGAAAGAGCAGGGGTTCTGCACGGATTCCTATGGAACACCATGGGGCATATCAGAAAGAGAGAGGTGTCTGCATGGACTCACATGGAACACCATGGGTCATATCACAAAGAGCAAAGGTTTCTGCACGGACTCCTGTGGAACACCATAGGTCACATCAGAAAGAACAGGGGTTTCTGAATGGACTCCTATCACAAAGAGCAAGGGTTTCTGCACTGACCCTAATGGAACACCATGGGTCATATCAGAAAGAGCAGGGTTTTCTGCACGGACTCCTATCACAAAGAGCAGGGGTTTCTGCACGGACTTCTATCACAAAGAGCAGGGGTTTCTGCACTGACCCCTATGGAACACCATGGGACATATCAGAAAGAGCAGGGGTTTCTGCACGGACACCTGTGCAACAGCATTGGTCATATCACTAAGAGCAGGGTTTTCTGCACGGACTCCTGTGGAACACCATGTGTCATATCAGAAAGAGCAGGGGTTTCTGCACGGACCCGTATGGAACACCATGGGGCATATCAGAAAGAGCAGGGGTGTCTGCACGGACTCACATGGAACACCATGGGTCATATCAAAAAGAGCAGGGCTTTCTGCACGGACTCCTATCACAAAGAGCAGGGGTTTCTGCACTGACCACTATGGAACAGCATGGGTCATATCACAAAGAGCAGGGGTTTCTGTACGGACTCCTGTGGAACACCATCGGTCACATCAGAAAGAGCAGGGGTTTCTGCACGGCCCCTATGGAACACCATGTGTCATATCAGTAAGAGCAGGGGTTCTGCACGTACTTCTATGAAACACCATGGGTGACATCAGAAAGAGCAGTGGTTTCTGCATGGACTCCTGTGGAACACGATGGGTCATATCAGAAAGAGCAGGGGTTTGTGCACTGACCCCTGTGGAACAGCATGGGTCATATCACAAAGAGCAGGGGTTGCTGCATGGACTCCCATGGAGCACAATGGGCCATATCACAAAGAGCAGGGGTTTCTGCACGGCCCCTATGGAACACCAAGCATCATATCACAAAGAGCAGGGGTTTCTGCACGGACTCCCATGGAACGCCATGGGTCATATCACAAAGAGCAGGGGTTTCTGCACGGACTCCTATGGAACACCATGTGTCATATCAGAAAGAGCAGGGGTTTCTGCACGGACTCCTATCACAAAGAGCAGGGGTTTCTGCACTGACCCCTACGGAACACCGTGGGTCATATCACAAAGAGCAGGGGTTTCTGCACGTACTTTTTTGAAACACCATGGGTGACATCAGAACTAGCAGGGTTTTCTGCCTGGACTCCCATGGAACGCAATGGGTCATATCACAAAGAGCAGGGGTTTCTGCACGTACTCCTATGGAACACCATGGGTGATATCAGAAAGAGCAGGGGTTTCTGCACGGATCCCTATGGAACACCATGTGTCATATCAAAAAGAGCAGGGTTTCTGCACGGACTCCTATGGAACACCATGGGTCATATCAGAAAGAGCAGGGGTTTCTGCACGGACTCCTATCACAAAGAGCAGGGGTTTCTGCACTGACCCCTATGTAACACCATGGGTCATATCAGAAAGACCAGAGGTATCTGCACGGCCCCTATGGAACACCATGGGTCATATCAGAAAGAGCAGGGGTTTCTGCACGGACCTCTGTGGAGCACCATGTGTGATATCAGAAAGAGCACAGGTGTTTCTGCACGTATCCCTAAGGAACACCATGGGTCATATCAGAAAGAGCAGGGGTTTCTGCACGGACTCCTATCACAAAGATCAGGGGTTTCTGCACGGACTCCTATCACAAAGAGGAGGGGTTTCTGCACTGAACCCTATGGAACACCACGGGTCATATCAGAAAGAGCAGGGGTTTCTGCACTGAACCCTATGAAACACCATGGGTCATATCAGAAAGAGCAGGGGTTTCTGCATAGACTCCTATCACAAAGAGCAGGGGTTTCTGCACGGATACCTGTGCAACAGCATTGGTCATATCACGAAGAGCAGGGGTTTCTGCATGGACTCCTGTGGAACACCATGTGTCATATCAGAAAGAGCAGGGGTTCCTGCACGGACCCCTATGGAACACCATGGGTCATATCAGAAAGAGCAGGGGTTTCTGCACGGACTCCTATCACAAAGATCAGGGGTTTCTGCACGGACTCCTATCACAAAGAGGAGGGGTTTCTGCACTGAACCCTATGGAACACCATGGGTCATATCAGAAAGAGCAGGGGTTTCTGCACTGAACCCTATGAAACACCATGGGTCATATCAGAAAGAGCAGGGGTTTCTGCATAGACTCCTATCACAAAGAGCAGGGGTTTCTGCACGGATACCTGTGCAACAGCATTGGTCATATCACGAAGAGCAGGGGTTTCTGCATGGACTCCTGTGGAACACCATGTGTCATATCAGAAAGAGCAGGGGTTCCTGCACGGACCCCTATGGAACACCATGGGGCATATCAGAAAGAGCAGGGGTTCTGCACGGACTCCTATGGAACACCATGGGTCATATCAGAAAGAGCAGGGGTTTCTGCACGTACTTCTATGAAATACCATGGATGACATCAGAAAGAGCAGGGGTTTCTGCACAGACTCCCATGGAACATTATGGGTCATAGCAGAAAGAGCAGGGGTTTCTGCACTGACCCCTATGGAACACCATGAGTCTTATCACAAAGCGCAGGGATTTCCTGCACGGACTCCTGTGGAACACCGTGGGTCACATCAGATAGATCAGGGGTTTCTGCATGTACTCCTATGGAACACCATGGGTCATATCCGAAAGAGCTGGGGTTTCTGCACGGACACCTGTGGAACACCATGGGTGATATCAGAAAGAGCAGGGGTTTCTGCATGGACTTCTATGAAATACCATGGATGACATCAGAAAGAGCAGGGGTTCTGCACGGACTCCTATGGAACACCATGGGTCATATCAGAAAGAGCAGGGGTTTCTGCATGGACTTCTATGAAATACCATGGATGACATCAGAAAGAGCAGGGGTTTCTGCACGGACTCCTGTGGAACACCATGGGTCACATCAGAAAGAGCACGGGTTTCTGCATGGCCCCTATGGAACACCATGTGTCATATCAGAAAGAGCAGGGGTTTCTGCACTGAACCCTATGGAACACCATGTGTCATATCAAAAAGAGCAGGGTTTCTGCACGGACTCCTATGGAACACCATGGGTCATATCAGAAAGAGCAGGGGTTTCTGCACGGACTCCTATCACAAAGAGCAGGGGTTTCTGCAGTGACCCCTACGGAACAGCGTGGGTCATATCACAAAGAGCAGGGGTTTCTGCACTGAACCTTATGGAACACCATGGGTCATATCAGAAGACCAGAGGTATCTGCACGGCCCCTATGGAACACCATGGGTCATATCAGAAAGAGCAGGGGTTTCTGCACGGACCTCTGTGGAGCACCATGTGTGATATCAGAAAGAGCACAGGTGTTTCTTCACGTATCCCTAAGGAACACCATGGGACATATCAGAAAGAGCAGGGGTTTCTGCACGGACTCCTATCACAAAGATCAGGGGTTTCTGCACGGACTCCTATCACAAAGAGGAGGGGTTTCTGCACTGAACCCTATGGGACACCATGGGTCATATCAGAAAGAGCAGGGGTTTCTGCACTGAACCCAATGGAACACCATGGGTCATATCAGAAAGAGCAGGGGTTTCTGCACGGACTCCCATGGAACACCAAAGGTCATATCACAAAGAGCAGGGGTTTCTGCACGGACTCCCATGGAACACTATGGGTCATATCAGAAAGAGCAGAGGTTTCTGCACTGACCCCTATGGAACACCATGAGTCATATCACAAAGCGCAGGGATTTCTGCACGGACTCCTGTGGAACACCATGGGTCATATCAGAAAGAGCAGGGGTTTCTGCACGGACCCCTATGGAACACCATGGGGCATATCAGAAAGAGCAGGGGTGTCTGCATGGACTCACATGGAACACCATGGGTCATATCACAAAGAGCAAAGGTTTCTGCACGGACTCCTGTGGAACACCATAGGTCACATCAGAAAGAACAGGGGTTTCTGAACGGACTCCTATCACAAAGAGCAGGGGTTTCTGCACTGACCCTAATGGAACACCATGGGTCATATCAGAAAGAGCAGGGGTTTCTGCACAGAATCCTGTGGAACACCATTGGTCATATCAGAAAGAGCAGGGTTTTCTGCACAGACTCCTATCACAAAGAGCAGGGGCTTCTGCACTGACTCCCATGGAACACCATAGGTCATATCACCAAGAGCAGGGGTTTCTGCACGGATTCCCATGGAACACCATGGGTCATATCACAAAGAGCAGAGGTTTCTTCACGGACTCCTGTGGAACACCATGGGTAATATCAGAAAGAGCAGGGGTTTCTGCACGGACGCCTATTTAACACCATGGGGCATATCAGAAAGAACAGGGGTGTCTGCACGGATTCCTGTGGAATACCATGGGTAATATCAGAAAGAGCAGGGGTTTCTGCACGGACTCCTGTGGAACACCATGGGTAATATCAGAAAGAGCAGGGGTTTCTGCACGGACGCCTATTTAACACCATGGGGCATATCAGAAAGAGCAGGGGTTTCTGCACGGACCCCTATGTAACACCATGCGGCATATCAGAAAGAACAGTGGTGTCTGCACGGACTCACATGCAACACCATGGGTCATGTCACAAAGAGCAGGGCTTTCTGCACGGACTGCTATCACAAAGAGCAGGGGTTTCTGCACTTACCACTATGGAACAGCATGGGTCATATCACAAAGAGCAGGGGTTTCTGCAGGGACTCCTGTGGAACACCATCGGTCACATCAGAAAGAGCAGGGGTTTCTGCACAGCCCCTATGGAGCACCATGTGTCATATCAGTAAGAGCAGGGGTTCTGCACGGACTCCTATGGAACACCATGGGTCATATCAGAAAGAGCAGAGGTTTCTGCACGTACTTCTATGAAACACCATGGGTGACATCAGAAAGAGCAGGGGTTTCTGCACGGACTCCTGTGGAACACGATGGGTCATATCACAAAGAGCAGGGGTTTGTGCACTGACCCCTATGGAACAGCATGGGTCATATCACAAAGAGCAGGGGTTGCTGCATGGACTCCCATGGAGCACAATGGGACATATCACAAAGAGCAGGGGTTCTGCACGGACTCCTATGGAACAACATGGGTCATATCAGAAAGAGCAGGGGTTTCTGCACCTACTTTTATGAAACACCTTTGGTGACATCAGAAAGAGCACGGGTTTCTGCATGGACTCCCATGGAACACCATGGGTCATATCAGAAAGAGCAGGGGTTTCTGCCTGGACTCCCATGGAACGCCATGGGTCATATCATAAAGAGCAGGGGTTTCTTCCTGGACTCCCATGGAACGCCATGGGTCATATCACACAGAGCAGGGGTTTCTGCTCAGACTCCTGTGGAACACCATGGGTCATATCAGAAAGAGCAGGGGTTTCTGCACGGACTCCTATCACAAAGAGCAGGGGTTTCTGCACTGACCCTATGGAACAGCGTGGGTCATATCACAAAGACCAGGGGTTTCTGCACTGAACCCTATGGATCACCATGCGTCATATCAGAAAGAGCAGGGCTTTCTGCACTGAACCCTATGGAACACCATGGGTCATATCAGAAAGAGCAGGGGTTTCTGCACGTACTTCTATGAAATACCATGGATGACATCAGAAAGAGCAGGGGTTTCTGCACTGACCCCTATGGAACACCATGAGTCCTATCACAAAGCGCAGGTATTTCTGCATGGACTCCTGTGGAACACCATGGGTCACATCAAAGAAATCAGGGATTTCTGCATGTACTCCTATGGAACACCATGGGTCATATCAGAAAGAGCAGGGAATTCCTCACGGACTCCTATCACAAAGAGCAGGGGTTTCTGCACTGACCCCTACGGAACAGCGTGGGTCATATCACAAAGAGCAGGCGTTTCTGCACTGAACCCTATGGAACACCATGGGTCATATCAGAAAGAGCAGAGGTATCTGCACGGCCCCTATGGAACACCATGGGTCATATCATAAAGAGTATTGGTTTCTGCACTGAACCCTATGGAACACCATTGGTCATATCAGAAAGAGCAGGGGTTTCTGCACGGACCTCTGTGGAGCACCATGTGTGATATCAGAAAGAGCACAGGTGTTTCTGCACGTATCCCTAAGGAACACCATGTGTCATATCAGAAAGAGCAGGGGTTCTGCACGGACTCCTATGGAACACCATGGGTCATATCAGAAAGAGCAGGGATTTCTTCACGGACTCCTATCACAAAGAGCAGGGGTTTCTGCACTGACCCCTACGGAACAGCGTGGGTCATATCACAAAGAGCAGGCGTTTCTGCACTGAACCCTATGAAATACCATGGATGACATCAGAAAGAGCAGGGGTTTCTGCACGGACTCCTGTGGAACACCATGGGTCACATCAGAAAGAGCATAGGTTTATGCACGTACTTCTATGAAACACCATGGGTGACATCAGAAAGAGCAGGGGTTTCTGCACGGACTCGCATGGAACAACATGAGTAATATCACAAAGAGCACGGGTTTCTGCACAGATTCCTATGGAACACCATGGTCATATCACAAAGAGCAGGGGTTTCTGCACAGACTCCTGTGGAACACCATGGGTCATATCAGAAAGAGCAGGGGTTTCTGCACGGACTCCTATCACAAAGAGCAGGGGTTTCTGCACCGACTCCAATGGAACATCATGGGTCATATCAGAAAGAGCAGGGGTTTCTGCACTGAACCCTATAGAACACCATGGGTCATATCAGGAAGAGCAGGGGTTTCTGCACGGACTCCGATGGAACACCATAGGTCATATCACAAAAACCAGTGGTTTCTGCACGGATTCCTATGGAACACCATGGGTCATATCAGAAAGAGCAGGGATTTCATCACGGACCCCTATGGAACACCATGGGGCATATCAGAAAGAGCAGGGGTGTCCGCACGGATCCCTATGGAACACCATGTGTCATATCAAAAAGAGCAGGGGTTCTGCACGGACTCCTATGGAACAGCATGGGTCATATCAGAAAGAGCAGGGGTTCTCACACGGACTCCTATCACAAAGAGCAGGGGTTTCTGCACTGACCCCTACGGAACAGCGTGGGTCATATCACAAAGAGCAGGGGTTTCTGCACTGAACCCTATGTAACACCATGGGTCATATCAGAAAGACCAGAGGTATCTGCACGGCCCCTATGGAACACCATGGGTCATATCAGAAAGAGCAGGGGTTTCTGCACGGACCTCTGTGGAGCACCATGTGTGATATCAGAAAGAGCACAGGTGTTTCTGCACGTATCCCTAAGGAACACCATGTGTCATATCAGAAAGAGCAGGGGTTTCTGAACGGACTCCTATCACAAAGATCAGGGGTTTCTGCACGGACTCCTATCACAAAGAGGAGGGGTTTCTGCACTGAACCCTATGGAACACCATGGGTCATATCAGAAAGAGCAGGGGTTTCTGCACTGAACCCTGTGAAACACCATGGGTCATATCAGAAAGAGCAGGGGTTTCTGCATAGACTCCTATCACAAAGAGCAGGGGTTTCTGCACGGATACCTGTGCAACAGCATTGGTCATATCACGAAGAGCAGGGGTTTCTGCATGGACTCCTGTGGAACACCATGTGTCATATCAGAAAGAGCAGGGGTTCCTGCACGGACCCCTATGGAACACCATGGGGCATATCAGAAAGAGCAGGGGTTCTGCACGGACTCCTATGGAACACCATGGGTCACATCAGAAAGAGCAGGGTTTTCTGCACTGACCCCTATGGAACACCATGAGTCTTATCACAAAGCGCAGGGATTTCTGCACGGACTCCTGTGGAACACCGTGGGTCACATCAGATAGATCAGGGGTTTCTGCATGTACTCCTATGGAACACCATGGGTCATATCCGAAAGAGCTGGGGTTTCTGCACGGACACCTGTGGAACACCATGGGTGATATCAGAAAGAGCAGGGGTTCTGCACGGACTCCTATGGAACACCATGGGTCATATCAGAAAGAGCAGGGGTTTCTGCATGGACTTCTATGAAATACCATGGATGACATCAGAAAGAGCAGGGGTTTCTGCACGGACTCCTGTGGAACACCATGGGTCACATCAGAAAGAGCACGGGTTTCTGCATGGCCCCTATGGAACACCATGTGTCATATCAGAAAGAGCAGGGGTTTCTGCACTGAACCCTATGGAACACCATGGGTCATAGCAGAAAGAGCAGGGGTTTCTGCACTGACCCCTATGGAACATCATGTGTCCTATCACAAAGCGCAGGGATTTTTGCACGGACTCCTGTGGAACACCGTGGGTCACATCAGACAGATCAGGGGTTTCTGCATGTACTCCTATGGAACACCATGGGTCATATCAGAAAGAGCTGCGGTTTCTGCACGGACACCTGTGGAACACCATGGGTGATATCAGAAAGAGCAGGGGTTCTGCACGGACTCCAATGGAACACCATGGGTCATATCAGAAAGAGCAGGGGTTTCTGCATGGACTCCTATCACAAAGAGCAGGGGTTTCTGCACTGACCCCTACGGAACAGCGTGGGTCATATCACAAAGAGTAGGGTTTCTGCACTGAACCCTATGGAACACCTTGGGTCATATCAGAAAGAGCAGAGGTATCTGCACGGCCCCTATGGAACACCATGGGTCATATCACAAAGAGCAGAGGTTTCTGCACTGAACCCTATGGAACACCATGGGTCATATCAGAAAGAGCAGGGATTTCAGCACGGACCCCTATGGAACACCATGGGGCATATCAGAAAGAGCAGGGGTTTCTGCACTGACCTCTATGAAACACCATGAGTCATATCACAAAACGCAGGGATTTCTGCACGGAGTTCTGTGGAACACCATGGGTCACATTAGAAAGAGCAGGGGTTTCTACAGGTACTCCTATGGAACACCATGTGTCATATCAGAAAGAGCAGGGGTTCTGCACGGATTCCTATGGAACACCATGGGTCATATCAGAAAGAGCAGGGATTTCAGCACGGACACCTATGGAACACCATGGGGCATATCAGAAAGAGAGAGGTGTCTGCATGGACTCATATGGAACACCATGGGTCATATCACAAAGAGCAAAGGTTTCTGCACGGACTCCTGTGGAACACCATAGGTCACATCAGAAAGAACAGGGGTTTCTGAATGGACTCCTATCACAAAGAGCAGGGGTTTCTGCACTGACCCTAATGGAACACCATGGGTCATATCAGAAAGAGCAGGGTTTTCTGCACGGACTCCTATCACAAAGAGCAGGGGTTTCTGCACGGACTTCTGTCACAAAGAGCAGGGGTTTCTGCACTGACCCCTATGGAAAACCATGGGACATATCAGATAGAGCAGGGGTTTCTGCACGGACACCTGTGCAACAGCATTGGTCATATCACTAAGAGCAGGGTTTTCTGCACGGACTCCTGTGGAACACCATGTGCCATATCAGAAAGAGCAGGGGTTTCTGCACGGACCCGTATGGAACACCATGGGGCATATCAGAAAGAGCAGGGGTGTCTGCACGGACTCACATGGAACACCATGGGTCATATCAAAAAGAGCAGGGCTTTCTGCACGGACTCCTATCACAAAGAGCAGGGGTTTCTGCACTGACCACTATGGAACAGCATGGGTCATATCAAAAAGAGCAGGGCTTTCTGCACGGACTCCTATCACAAAGAGCAGGGGTTTCTGCACTGACCACTATGGAACAGCATGGGTCATATCACAAAGAGCAGGGGTTTCTGTACGGACTCCTGTGGAACACCATCGGTCACATCAGAAAGAGCAGGGGTTTCTGCACGTACTTCTATGAAACACCATGGGTGACATCAGAAAGAGCAGTGGTTTCTGCACGGACTCCTGTGGAACACGATGGGTCATATCAGAAAGAGCAGGGGTTTGTGCACTGACCCCTGTGGAACAGCATGGGTCATATCACAAAGAGCAGGGGTTGCTGCATGGATTCCCATGGAGCACAATGGGCCATATCACAAAGAGCAGGGGTTTCTGCACGGCCCCTATGGAACACCAAGCATCATATCACAAAGAGCAGGGGTTTCTGCACGGACTTCCATGGAACGCCATGGGTCATATCACAAAGAGCAGGGGTTTCTGCACGGACTCCTATCACAAAGAGCAGGGGTTTCTGCACTGACCCCTACGGAACACCGTGGGTCATATCACAAAGAGCAGGGGTTTCTGCACGTACTCTTTTGAAACACCATGGGTGACATCAGAACTAGCAGGGTTTTCTGCCTGGACTCCCATGGAACGCAATGGGTCATATCACAAAGAGCAGGGGTTTCTGCACGTTCTCCTATGGAACACCATGGGTGATATCAGAAAGAGCAGGGGTTTCTGCACGGATCCCTATGGAACACCATGTGTCATATCAAAAAGAGCAGGGTTTCTGCACGGACTCCTATGGAACACCATGGGTCATATCAGAAAGAGCAGGGGTTTCTGCACGGACTCCTATCACAAAGAGCAGGGGTTTCTGCACTGACCCCTACGGAACAGCGTGGGTCATATCACAAAGAGCAGGGGTTTCTGCACTGAACCTTATGGAACACCATGGGTCATATCAGAAGACCAGAGGTATCTGCACGGCCCCTATGGAACACCATGGGTCATATCAGAAAGAGCAGGGGTTTCTGCACGGACCTCTGTGGAGCACCATGTGTGATATCAGAAAGAGCACAGGTGTTTCTGCACGTATCCCTAAGGAACACCATGGGTCATATCAGAAAGAGCAGGGGTTTCTGCACGGACTCCCATGGAACACCAAAGGTCATATCACAAAGAGCAGGGGTTTCTGCACGGACTCCCATGGAACACTATGGGTCATATCAGAAAGAGCAGAGGTTTCTGCACTGACCCCTATGGAACACCATGAGTCATATCACAAAGCGCAGGGATTTCTGCACGGACTCCTGTGGAACACCATGGGTCATATCAGAAAGAGCAGGGGTTTCTGCACGGATTCCTATGGAACACCATGGGTCATATAAGAAAGAGCAGGGATTTCAGCACGGACCCCTATGGAACACCATGGGGCATATCAGAAAGAGCAGGGGTGTCTGCATGGACTCACATGGAACACCATGGGTTATATCACAAAGAGCAAAGGTTTCTGCACGGACTCCTGTGGAACACCATAGGTCACATCAGAAAGAACAGGGGTTTCTGAATGGACTCCTATCACAAAGAGCAGGGGTTTCTGCACTGACCCTAATGGAACACCATGGGTCATATCAGAAAGAGCAGGGTTTTCTGCACGGACTCCTATCACAAAGAGCAGGGGTTTCTGCACGGACTTCTGTCACAAAGAGCAGGGGTTTCTGCACTGACCCCTATGGAAAACCATGGGACATATCAGATAGAGCAGGGGTTTCTGCACGGACACCTGTGCAACAGCATTGGTCATATCACTAAGAGCAGGGTTTTCTGCACGGACTCCTGTGGAACACCATGTGTCATATCAGAAAGAGCAGGGGTTTCTGCACGGACCCGTATGGAACACCATGGGGCATATCAGAAAGAGCAGGGGTGTCTGCACGGACTCACATGGAACACCATGGGTCATATCAAAAAGAGCAGGGCTTTCTGCACGGACTCCTATCACAAAGAGCAGGGGTTTCTGCACTGACCACTATGGAACAGCATGGGTCATATCAAAAAGAGCAGGGCTTTCTGCACGGACTCCTATCACAAAGAGCAGGGGTTTCTGCACTGACCACTATGGAACAGCATGGGTCATATCACAAAGAGCAGGGGTTTCTGTACGGACTCCTGTGGAACACCATCGGTCACATCAGAAAGAGCAGGGGTTTCTGCACGTACTTCTATGAAACACCATGGGTGACATCAGAAAGAGCAGTGGTTTCTGCACGGACTCCTGTGGAACACGATGGGTCATATCAGAAAGAGCAGGGGTTTGTGCACTGACCCCTGTGGAACAGCATGGGTCATATCACAAAGAGCAGGGGTTGCTGCATGGATTCCCATGGAGCACAATGGGCCATATCACAAAGAGCAGGGGTTTCTGCACGGCCCCTATGGAACACCAAGCATCATATCACAAAGAGCAGGGGTTTCTGCACGGACTTCCATGGAACGCCATGGGTCATATCACAAAGAGCAGGGGTTTCTGCACGGACTCCTATCACAAAGAGCAGGGGTTTCTGCACTGACCCCTACGGAACACCGTGGGTCATATCACAAAGAGCAGGGGTTTCTGCACGTACTCTTTTGAAACACCATGGGTGACATCAGAACTAGCAGGGTTTTCTGCCTGGACTCCCATGGAACGCAATGGGTCATATCACAAAGAGCAGGGGTTTCTGCACGTTCTCCTATGGAACACCATGGGTGATATCAGAAAGAGCAGGGGTTTCTGCACGGATCCCTATGGAACACCATGTGTCATATCAAAAAGAGCAGGGTTTCTGCACGGACTCCTATGGAACACCATGGGTCATATCAGAAAGAGCAGGGGTTTCTGCACGGACTCCTATCACAAAGAGCAGGGGTTTCTGCACTGACCCCTACGGAACAGCGTGGGTCATATCACAAAGAGCAGGGGTTTCTGCACTGAACCTTATGGAACACCATGGGTCATATCAGAAGACCAGAGGTATCTGCACGGCCCCTATGGAACACCATGGGTCATATCAGAAAGAGCAGGGGTTTCTGCACGGACCTCTGTGGAGCACCATGTGTGATATCAGAAAGAGCACAGGTGTTTCTGCACGTATCCCTAAGGAACACCATGGGACATATCAGAAAGAGCAGGGGTTTCTGCACGGACTCCTATCACAAAGATCAGGGGTTTCTGCACGGACTCCTATCACAAAGAGGAGGGGTTTCTGCACTGAACCCTATGGAACACCATGGGTCATATCAGAAAGAGCAGGGGTTTCTGCACTGAACCCTATGGAACACCATGGGTCATATCAGAAAGAGCAGGGGTTTCTGCACGGACTCCCATGGAACACCAAAGGTCATATCACAAAGAGCAGGGGTTTCTGCACGGACTCCCATGGAACACTAAGGGTCATAACAGAAAGAGCAGGGATTTCTGCACGGCCCCTATGGAACACCATGGGTCATATCAGAAAGAGCAGGGATTTCAGCACGGACCCCTATGGAACACCATGGGGCATATCAGAAAGAGCAGGGGTTTCTGCACTGACCTCTATGGAACACCATGAGTCATATCACAAAACGCAGGGATTTCTGCACGGAGTTCTGTGGAACACCATGGGTCACATTAGAAAGAGCAGGGGTTTCTACAGGTACTCCTATGGAACACCATGTGTCATATCAGAAAGAGCAGGGGTTCTGCACGGATTCCTATGGAACACCATGGGTCATATCAGAAAGAGCAGGTATTTCAGCACGCACACCTATGGAACACCATGGGGCATATCAGAAAGAGAGAGGTGTCTGCATGGACGCACATGGAACACCATGGGTCATATCACAAAGAGCAAAGGTTTCTGCACGGACTCCTGTGGAACACCATAGGTCACATCAGAAAGAACAGGGGTTTCTGAATGGACTCCTATCACAAAGAGCAGGGGTTTCTGCACTGACCCTAATGGAACACCATGGGTCATATCAGAAAGAGCAGGGTTTTCTGCACGGACTCCTATCACAAAGAGCAGGGGTTTCTGCACGGACTTCTATCACAAAGAGCAGGGGTTTCTGCACTGACCCCTATGGAACACCATGGGACATATCAGAAAGAGCAGGGGTTTCTGCACGGACACCTGTGCAACAGCATTGGTCATATCACTAAGAGCAGGGTTTTCTGCACGGACTCCTGTGGAACACCATGTGTCATATCAGAAAGAGCAGGGGTTTCTGCACGGACCCGTATGGAACACCATGGGGCATATCAGAAAGAGCAGGGGTGTCTGCACGGACTCACATGGAACACCATGGGTCATATCAAAAAGAGCAGGGCTTTCTGCACGGACTCCTATCACAAAGAGCAGGGGTTTCTGCACTGACCACTATGGAACAGCATGGGTCATATCACAAAGAGCAGGGGTTTCTGTACGGACTCCTGTGGAACACCATCGGTCACATCAGAAAGAGCAGGGGTTTCTGCACGGCCCCTATGGAACACCATGTGTCATATCAGTAAGAGCAGGGGTTCTGCACGTACTTCTATGAAACACCATGGGTGACATCAGAAAGAGCAGTGGTTTCTGCACGGACTCCTGTGGAACACGATGGGTCATATCAGAAAGAGCAGGGGTTTGTGCACTGACCCCTGTGGAACAGCATGGGTCATATCACAAAGAGCAGGGGTTGCTGCATGGACTCCCATGGAGCACAATGGGCCATATCACAAAGAGCAGGGGTTTCTGCACGGCCCCTATGGAACACCAAGCATCATATCACAAAGAGCAGGGGTTTCTGCACGGACTCCCATGGAACGCCATGGGTCATATCACAAAGAGCAGGGGTTTCTGCACGGACTCCTATGGAACACCATGTGTCATATCAGAAAGAGCAGGGGTTTCTGCACGGACTCCTATCACAAAGAGCAGGGGTTTCTGACTGACCCCTACGGAACACCGTGGGTCATATCACAAAGAGCAGGGGTTTCTGCACGTACTTTTTTGAAACACCATGGGTGACATCAGAACTAGCAGGGTTTTCTGCCTGGACTCCCATGGAACGCAATGGGTCATATCACAAAGAGCAGGGGTTTCTGCACGTACTCCTATGGAACACCATGGGTGATATCAGAAAGAGCAGAGGTTTCTGCACGGATCCCTATGGAACACCATGTGTCATATCAAAAAGAGCAGGGTTTCTGCACGGACTCCTATGGAACACCATGGGTCATATCAGAAAGAGCAGGGGTTTCTGCACGGACTCCTATCACAAAGATCAGGGGTTTCTGCACGGACTCCTATCACAAAGAGGAGGGGTTTCTGCACTGAACCCTATGGGACACCATGGGTCATATCAGAAAGAGCAGGGGTTTCTGCACTGAACCCTATGGAACACCATGGGTCATATCAGAAAGAGCAGGGGTTTCTGCACGGACTCCCATGGAACACCAAAGGTCATATCACAAAGAGCAGGGGTTTCTGCACGGACTCCCATGGAACACTATGGGTCATATCAGAAAGAGCAGAGGTTTCTGCACTGACCCCTATGGAACACCATGAGTCATATCACAAAGCGCAGGGATTTCTGCACGGACTCCTGTGGAACACCATGGGTCATATCAGAAAGAGCAGGGGTTTCTGCACGGATTCCTATGGAACACCATGGGTCATATAAGAAAGAGCAGGGATTTCAGCACGGACCCCTATGGAACACCATGGGGCATATCAGAAAGAGCAGGGGTGTCTGCATGGACTCACATGGAACACCATGGGTCATATCACAAAGAGCAAAGGTTTCTGCACGGACTCCTGTGGAACACCATAGGTCACATCAGAAAGAACAGGGGTTTCTGAACGGACTCCTATCACAAAGAGCAGGGGTTTCTGCACTGACCCTAATGGAACACCATGGGTCATATCAGAAAGAGCAGGGGTTTCTGCACAGAATCCTGTGGAACACCATTGGTCATATCAGAAAGAGCAGGGTTTTCTGCACAGACTCCTATCACAAAGAGCAGGGGCTTCTGCACTGACTCCCATGGAACACCATAGGTCATATCACCAAGAGCAGGGGTTTCTGCACGGATTCCCATGGAACACCATGGGTCATATCACAAAGAGCAGAGGTTTCTTCACGGACTCCTGTGGAACACCATGGGTAATATCAGAAAGAGCAGGGGTTTCTGCACGGACGCCTATTTAACACCATGGGGCATATCAGAAAGAACAGGGGTGTCTGCACGGATTCCTGTGGAATACCATGGGTAATATCAGAAAGAGCAGGGGTTTCTGCACGGACTCCTGTGGAACACCATGGGTAATATCAGAAAGAGCAGGGGTTTCTGCACGGACGCCTATTTAACACCATGGGGCATATCAGAAAGAGGAGGGGTTTCTGCACGGACCCCTATGTAACACCATGCGGCATATCAGAAAGAACAGTGGTGTCTGCACGGACTCACATGCAACACCATGGGTCATGTCACAAAGAGCAGGGCTTTCTGCACGGACTGCTATCACAAAGAGCAGGGGTTTCTGCACTTACCACTATGGAACAGCATGGGTCATATCACAAAGAGCAGGGGTTTCTGCAGGGACTCCTGTGGAACACCATTGGTCACATCAGAAAGAGCAGGGGTTTCTGCACAGCCCCTATGGAGCACCATGTGTCATATCAGTAAGAGCAGGGGTTCTGCACGGACTCCTATGGAACACCATGGGTCATATCAGAAAGAGCAGAGGTTTCTGCACGTACTTCTATGAAACACCATGGGTGACATCAGAAAGAGCAGGGGTTTCTGCACGGACTCCTGTGGAACACGATGGGTCATATCAGAAAGAGCAGGGGTTTGTGCACTGACCCCTATGGAACAGCATGGGTCATATCACAAAGAGCAGGGGTTGCTGCATGGACTCCCATGGAGCACAATGGGACATATCACAAAGAGCAGGGGTTCTGCACGGACTCCTATGGAACAACATGGGTCATATCAGAAAGAGCAGGGGTTTCTGCACCTACTTTTATGAAACACCTTTGGTGACATCAGAAAGAGCACGGGTTTCTGCATGGACTCCCATGGAACACCATGGGTCATATCAGAAAGAGCAGGGGTTTCTGCCTGGACTCCCATGGAACGCCATGGGTCATATCATTAAGAGCAGGGGTTTCTTCCTGGACTCCCATGGAACGCCATGGGTCATATCACACAGAGCAGGGGTTTCTGCTCAGACTCCTGTGGAACACCATGGGTCATATCAGAAAGAGCAGGGGTTTCTGCACGGACTCCTATCACAAAGAGCAGGGGTTTCTGCACTGACCCTATGGAACAGCGTGGGTCATATCACAAAGACCAGGGGTTTCTGCACTGAACCCTATGGATCACCATGCGTCATATCAGAAAGAGCAGGGCTTTCTGCACTGAACCCTATGGAACACCATGGGTCATATCAGAAAGAGCAGGGGTTTCTGCACGTACTTCTATGAAATACCATGGATGACATCAGAAAGAGCAGGGGTTTCTGCACTGACCCCTATGGAACACCATGAGTCCTATCACAAAGCGCAGGTATTTCTGCATGGACTCCTGTGGAACACCATGGGTCACATCAAAGAAATCAGGGATTTCTGCATGTACTCCTATGGAACACCATGGGTCATATCAGAAAGAGCAGGGAATTCCTCACGGACTCCTATCACAAAGAGCAGGGGTTTCTGCACTGACCCCTACGGAACAGCGTGGGTCATATCACAAAGAGCAGGCGTTTCTGCACTGAACCCTATGGAACACCATGGGTCATATCAGAAAGAGCAGAGGTATCTGCACGGCCCCTATGGAACACCATGGGTCATATCATAAAGAGTATTGGTTTCTGCACTGAACCCTATGGAACACCATTGGTCATATCAGAAAGAGCAGGGGTTTCTGCACGGACCTCTGTGGAGCACCATGTGTGATATCAGAAAGAGCACAGGTGTTTCTGCACGTATCCCTAAGGAACACCATGTGTCATATCAGAAAGAGCAGGGGTTCTGCACGGACTCCTATGGAACACCATGGGTCATATCAGAAAGAGCAGGGATTTCTTCACGGACTCCTATCACAAAGAGCAGGGGTTTCTGCACTGACCCCTACGGAACAGCGTGGGTCATATCACAAAGAGCAGGCGTTTCTGCACTGAACCCTATGAAATACCATGGATGACATCAGAAAGAGCAGGGGTTTCTGCACGGACTCCTGTGGAACACCATGGGTCACATCAGAAAGAGCATAGGTTTATGCACGTACTTCTATGAAACACCATGGGTGACATCAGAAAGAGCAGGGGTTTCTGCACGGACTCGCATGGAACAACATGAGTAATATCACAAAGAGCACGGGTTTCTGCACAGATTCCTATGGAACACCATGGTCATATCACAAAGAGCAGGGGTTTCTGCACAGACTCCTGTGGAACACCATGGGTCATATCAGAAAGAGCAGGGGTTTCTGCACGGACTCCTATCACAAAGAGCAGGGGTTTCTGCACCGACTCCAATGGAACATCATGGGTCATATCAGAAAGAGCAGGGGTTTCTGCACTGAACCCTATAGAACACCATGGGTCATATCAGGAAGAGCAGGGGTTTCTGCACGGACTCCGATGGAACACCATAGGTCATATCACAAAAACCAGTGGTTTCTGCACGGATTCCTATGGAACACCATGGGTCATATCAGAAAGAGCAGGGATTTCATCACGGACCCCTATGGAACACCATGGGGCATATCAGAAAGAGCAGGGGTGTCCGCACGGATCCCTATGGAACACCATGTGTCATATCAAAAAGAGCAGGGGTTCTGCACGGACTCCTATGGAACAGCATGGGTCATATCAGAAAGAGCAGGGGTTCTCACACGGACTCCTATCACAAAGAGCAGGGGTTTCTGCACTGACCCCTACGGAACAGCGTGGGTCATATCACAAAGAGCAGGGGTTTCTGCACTGAACCCTATGTAACACCATGGGTCATATCAGAAAGACCAGAGGTATCTGCACGGCCCCTATGGAACACCATGGGTCATATCAGAAAGAGCAGGGGTTTCTGCACGGACCTCTGTGGAGCACCATGTGTGATATCAGAAAGAGCACAGGTGTTTCTGCACGTATCCCTAAGGAACACCATGTGTCATATCAGAAAGAGCAGGGGTTTCTGAACGGACTCCTATCACAAAGATCAGGGGTTTCTGCACGGACTCCTATCACAAAGAGGAGGGGTTTCTGCACTGAACCCTATGGAACACCATGGGTCATATCAGAAAGAGCAGGGGTTTCTGCACTGAACCCTGTGAAACACCATGGGTCATATCAGAAAGAGCAGGGGTTTCTGCATAGACTCCTATCACAAAGAGCAGGGGTTTCTGCACGGATACCTGTGCAACAGCATTGGTCATATCACGAAGAGCAGGGGTTTCTGCATGGACTCCTGTGGAACACCATGTGTCATATCAGAAAGAGCAGGGGTTCCTGCACGGACCCCTATGGAACACCATGGGGCATATCAGAAAGAGCAGGGGTTCTGCACGGACTCCTATGGAACACCATGGGTCACATCAGAAAGAGCAGGGTTTTCTGCACTGACCCCTATGGAACACCATGAGTCTTATCACAAAGCGCAGGGATTTCTGCACGGACTCCTGTGGAACACCGTGGGTCACATCAGATAGATCAGGGGTTTCTGCATGTACTCCTATGGAACACCATGGGTCATATCCGAAAGAGCTGGGGTTTCTGCACGGACACCTGTGGAACACCATGGGTGATATCAGAAAGAGCAGGGGTTCTGCACGGACTCCTATGGAACACCATGGGTCATATCAGAAAGAGCAGGGGTTTCTGCATGGACTTCTATGAAATACCATGGATGACATCAGAAAGAGCAGGGGTTTCTGCACGGACTCCTGTGGAACACCATGGGTCACATCAGAAAGAGCACGGGTTTCTGCATGGCCCCTATGGAACACCATGTGTCATATCAGAAAGAGCAGGGGTTTCTGCACTGAACCCTATGGAACACCATGGGTCATAGCAGAAAGAGCAGGGGTTTCTGCACTGACCCCTATGGAACATCATGTGTCCTATCACAAAGCGCAGGGATTTTTGCACGGACTCCTGTGGAACACCGTGGGTCACATCAGACAGATCAGGGGTTTCTGCATGTACTCCTATGGAACACCATGGGTCATATCAGAAAGAGCTGCGGTTTCTGCACGGACACCTGTGGAACACCATGGGTGATATCAGAAAGAGCAGGGGTTCTGCACGGACTCCAATGGAACACCATGGGTCATATCAGAAAGAGCAGGGGTTTCTGCATGGACTCCTATCACAAAGAGCAGGGGTTTCTGCACTGACCCCTACGGAACAGCGTGGGTCATATCACAAAGAGTAGGGTTTCTGCACTGAACCCTATGGAACACCTTGGGTCATATCAGAAAGAGCAGAGGTATCTGCACGGCCCCTATGGAACACCATGGGTCATATCACAAAGAGCAGAGGTTTCTGCACTGAACCCTATGGAACACCATGGGTCATATCAGAAAGAGCAGGGATTTCAGCACGGACCCCTATGGAACACCATGGGGCATATCAGAAAGAGCAGGGGTTTCTGCACTGACCTCTATGAAACACCATGAGTCATATCACAAAACGCAGGGATTTCTGCACGGAGTTCTGTGGAACACCATGGGTCACATTAGAAAGAGCAGGGGTTTCTACAGGTACTCCTATGGAACACCATGTGTCATATCAGAAAGAGCAGGGGTTCTGCACGGATTCCTATGGAACACCATGGGTCATATCAGAAAGAGCAGGGATTTCAGCACGGACACCTATGGAACACCATGGGGCATATCAGAAAGAGAGAGGTGTCTGCATGGACTCATATGGAACACCATGGGTCATATCACAAAGAGCAAAGGTTTCTGCACGGACTCCTGTGGAATACCATAGGTCACATCAGAAAGAACAGGGGTTTCTGAATGGACTCCTATCACAAAGAGCAGGGGTTTCTGCACTGACCCTAATGGAACACCATGGGTCATATCAGAAAGAGCAGGGTTTTCTGCACGGACTCCTATCACAAAGAGCAGGGGTTTCTGCACGGACTTCTATCACAAAGAGCAGGGGTTTCTGCACTGACCCCTATGGAACACCATGGGACATATCAGATAGAGCAGGGGTTTCTGCACGGACACCTGTGCAACAGCATTGGTCATATCACTAAGAGCAGGGTTTTCTGCACGGACTCCTGTGGAACACCATGTGTCATATCAGAAAGAGCAGGGGTTTCTGCACGGACCCGTATGGAACACCATGGGGCATATCAGAAAGAGCAGGGGTGTCTGCACGGACTCACATGGAACACCATGGGTCATATCAAAAAGAGCAGGGCTTTCTGCACGGACTCCTATCACAAAGAGCAGGGGTTTCTGCACTGACCACTATGGAACAGCATGGGTCATATCACAAAGAGCAGGGGTTTCTGTACGGACTCCTGTGGAACACCATCGGTCACATCAGAAAGAGCAGGGGTTTCTGCACGTACTTCTATGAAACACCATGGGTGACATCAGAAAGAGCAGTGGTTTCTGCACGGACTCCTGTGGAACACGATGGGTCATATCAGAAAGAGCAGGGGTTTGTGCACTGACCCCTGTGGAACAGCATGGGTCATATCACAAAGAGCAGGGGTTGCTGCATGGACTCCCATGGAGCACAATGGGCCATATCACAAAGAGCAGGGGTTTCTGCACGGCCCCTATGGAACAGCAAGCATCATATCACAAAGAGCAGGGGTTTCTGCACGGACTTCCATGGAACGCCATGGGTCATATCACAAAGAGCAGGGGTTTCTGCACGGACTCCTATGGAACACCATGTGTCATATCAGAAAGAGCAGGGGTTTCTGCACGGACTCCTATCACAAAGAGCAGGGGTTTCTGCACTGACCCCTACGGAACACCGTGGGTCATATCACAAAGAGCAGGGGTTTCTGCACGTACTCTTTTGAAACACCATGGGTGACATCAGAACTAGCAGGGTTTTCTGCCTGGACTCCCATGGAACGCAATGGGTCATATCACAAAGAGCAGGGGTTTCTGCACGTTCTCCTATGGAACACCATGGGTGATATCAGAAAGAGCAGGGGTTTCTGCACGGATCCCTATGGAACACCATGTGTCATATCAAAAAGAGCAGGGTTTCTGCACGGACTCCTATGGAACACCATGGGTCATATCAGAAAGAGCAGGGGTTTCTGCACGGACTCCTATCACAAAGAGCAGGGGTTTCTGCACTGACCCCTACGGAACAGCGTGGGTCATATCACAAAGAGCAGGGGTTTCTGCACTGAACCTTATGGAACACCATGGGTCATATCAGAAGACCAGAGGTATCTGCACGGCCCCTATGGAACACCATGGGTCATATCAGAAAGAGCAGGGGTTTCTGCACGGACCTCTGTGGAGCACCATGTGTGATATCAGAAAGAGCACAGGTGTTTCTGCACGTATCCCTAAGGAACACCATGGGACATATCAGAAAGAGCAGGGGTTTCTGCACGGACTCCTATCACAAAGATCAGGGGTTTCTGCACGGACTCCTATCACAAAGAGGAGGGGTTTCTGCACTGAACCCTATGGAACACCATGGGTCATATCAGAAAGAGCAGGGGTTTCTGCACTGAACCCTATGGAACACCATGGGTCATATCAGAAAGAGCAGGGGTTTCTGCACGGACTCCCATGGAACACCAAAGGTCATATCACAAAGAGCAGGGGTTTCTGCACGGACTCCCATGGAACACTATGGGTCATAACAGAAAGAGCAGGGATTTCTGCACGGCCCCTATGGAACACCATGGGTCATATCACAAAGAGCAGAGGTTTCTGCACTGAACCCTATGGAACACCATGGGTCATATCAGAAAGAGCAGGGATTTCAGCACGGACCCCTATGGAACACCATGGGGCATATCAGAAAGAGCAGGGGTTTCTGCACTGACCTCTATGGAACACCATGAGTCATATCACAAAACGCAGGGATTTCTGCACGGAGTTCTGTGGAACACCATGGGTCACATTAGAAAGAGCAGGGGTTTCTACAGGTACTCCTATGGAACACCATGTGTCATATCAGAAAGAGCAGGGGTTCTGCACGGATTCCTATGGAACACCATGGGTCATATCAGAAAGAGCAGGTATTTCAGCACGCACACCTATGGAACACCATGGGGCATATCAGAAAGAGAGAGGTGTCTGCATGGACTCACATGGAACACCATGGGTCATATCACAAAGAGCAAAGGTTTCTGCACGGACTCCTGTGGAACACCATAGGTCACATCAGAAAGAACAGGGGTTTCTGAATGGACTCCTATCACAAAGAGCAGGGGTTTCTGCACTGACCCTAATGGAACACCATGGGTCATATCAGAAAGAGCAGGGTTTTCTGCACGGACTCCTATCACAAAGAGCAGGGGTTTCTGCACGGACTTCTATCACAAAGAGCAGGGGTTTCTGCACTGACCCCTATGGAACACCATGGGACATATCAGAAAGAGCAGGGGTTTCTGCACGGACACCTGTGCAACAGCATTGGTCATATCACTAAGAGCAGGGTTTTCTGCACGGACTCCTGTGGAACACCATGTGTCATATCAGAAAGAGCAGGGGTTTCTGCACGGACCCGTATGGAACACCATGGGGCATATCAGAAAGAGCAGGGGTGTCTGCACGGACTCACATGGAACACCATGGGTCATATCAAAAAGAGCAGGGCTTTCTGCACGGACTCCTATCACAAAGAGCAGGGGTTTCTGCACTGACCACTATGGAACAGCATGGGTCATATCACAAAGAGCAGGGGTTTCTGTACGGACTCCTGTGGAACACCATCGGTCACATCAGAAAGAGCAGGGGTTTCTGCACGGCCCCTATGGAACACCATGTGTCATATCAGTAAGAGCAGGGGTTCTGCACGTACTTCTATGAAACACCATGGGTGACATCAGAAAGAGCAGTGGTTTCTGCACGGACTCCTGTGGAACACGATGGGTCATATCAGAAAGAGCAGGGGTTTGTGCACTGACCCCTGTGGAACAGCATGGGTCATATCACAAAGAGCAGGGGTTGCTGCATGGACTCCCATGGAGCACAATGGGCCATATCACAAAGAGCAGGGGTTTCTGCACGGCCCCTATGGAACACCAAGCATCATATCACAAAGAGCAGGGGTTTCTGCACGGACTCCCATGGAACGCCATGGGTCATATCACAAAGAGCAGGGGTTTCTGCACGGACTCCTATGGAACACCATGTGTCATATCAGAAAGAGCAGGGGTTTCTGCACGGACTCCTATCACAAAGAGCAGGGGTTTCTGACTGACCCCTACGGAACACCGTGGGTCATATCACAAAGAGCAGGGGTTTCTGCACGTACTTTTTTGAAACACCATGGGTGACATCAGAACTAGCAGGGTTTTCTGCCTGGACTCCCATGGAACGCAATGGGTCATATCACAAAGAGCAGGGGTTTCTGCACGTACTCCTATGGAACACCATGGGTGATATCAGAAAGAGCAGAGGTTTCTGCACGGATCCCTATGGAACACCATGTGTCATATCAAAAAGAGCAGGGTTTCTGCACGGACTCCTATGGAACACCATGGGTCATATCAGAAAGAGCAGGGGTTTCTGCACGGACTCCTATCACAAAGAGCAGGGGTTTCTGCAGTGACCCCTACGGAACAGCGTGGGTCATATCACAAAGAGCAGGGGTTTCTGCACTGAACCTTATGGAACACCATGGGTCATATCAGAAGACCAGAGGTATCTGCACGGCCCCTATGGAACACCATGGGTCATATCAGAAAGAGCAGGGGTTTCTGCACGGACCTCTGTGGAGCACCATGTGTGATATCAGAAAGAGCACAGGTGTTTCTTCACGTATCCCTAAGGAACACCATGGGACATATCAGAAAGAGCAGGGGTTTCTGCACGGACTCCTATCACAAAGATCAGGGGTTTCTGCACGGACTCCTATCACAAAGAGGAGGGGTTTCTGCACTGAACCCTATGGGACACCATGGGTCATATCAGAAAGAGCAGGGGTTTCTGCACGGACTCCCATGGAACACCAAAGGTCATATCACAAAGAGCAGGGGTTTCTGCACGGACTCCCATGGTACACTATGGGTCATATCAGAAAGAGCAGAGGTTTCTGCACTGACCCCTATGGAACACCATGAGTCATATCACAAAGCGCAGGGATTTCTGCACGGACTCCTGTGGAACACCATGGGTCATATCAGAAAGAGCAGGGGTTTCTGCACGGATTCCTATGGAACACCATGGGTCATATAAGAAAGAGCAGGGATTTCAGCACGGACCCCTATGGAACACCATGGGGCATATCAGAAAGAGCAGGGGTGTCTGCATGGACTCACATGGAACACCATGGGTTATATCACAAAGAGCAAAGGTTTCTGCACGGACTCCTGTGGAACACCATAGGTCACATCAGAAAGAACAGGGGTTTCTGAACGGACTCCTATCACAAAGAGCAGGGGTTTCTGCACTGACCCTAATGGAACACCATGGGTCATATCAGAAAGAGCAGGGGTTTCTGCACAGAATCCTGTGGAACACCATTGGTCATATCAGAAAGAGCAGGGTTTTCTGCACAGACTCCTATCACAAAGAGCAGGGGCTTCTGCACTGACTCCCATGGAACACCATAGGTCATATCACCAAGAGCAGGGGTTTCTGCACGGATTCCCATGGAACACCATGGGTCATATCACAAAGAGCAGAGGTTTCTTCACGGACTCCTGTGGAACACCATGGGTAATATCAGAAAGAGCAGGGGTTTCTGCACGGACGCCTATTTAACACCATGGGGCATATCAGAAAGAACAGGGGTGTCTGCACGGATTCCTGTGGAATACCATGGGTAATATCAGAAAGAGCAGGGGTTTCTGCACGGACTCCTGTGGAACACCATGGGTAATATCAGAAAGAGCAGGGGTTTCTGCACGGACGCCTATTTAACACCATGGGGCATATCAGAAAGAGCAGGGGTTTCTGCACGGACCCCTATGTAACACCATGCGGCATATCAGAAAGAACAGTGGTGTCTGCACGGACTCACATGCAACACCATGGGTCATGTCACAAAGAGCAGGGCTTTCTGCACGGACTGCTATCACAAAGAGCAGGGGTTTCTGCACTTACCACTATGGAACAGCATGGGTCATATCACAAAGAGCAGGGGTTTCTGCAGGGACTCCTGTGGAACACCATCGGTCACATCAGAAAGAGCAGGGGTTTCTGCACAGCCCCTATGGAGCACCATGTGTCATATCAGTAAGAGCAGGGGTTCTGCACGGACTCCTATGGAACACCATGGGTCATATCAGAAAGAGCAGAGGTTTCTGCACGTACTTCTATGAAACACCATGGGTGACATCAGAAAGAGCAGGGGTTTCTGCACGGACTCCTGTGGAACACGATGGGTCATATCAGAAAGAGCAGGGGTTTGTGCACTGACCCCTATGGAACAGCATGGGTCATATCACAAAGAGCAGGGGTTGCTGCATGGACTCCCATGGAGCACAATGGGACATATCACAAAGAGCAGGGGTTCTGCACGGACTCCTATGGAACTACATGGGTCATATCAGAAAGAGCAGGGGTTTCTGCACCTACTTTTATGAAACACCTTTGGTGACATCAGAAAGAGCACGGGTTTCTGCATGGACTCCCATGGAACACCATGGGTCATATCAGAAAGAGCAGGGGTTTCTGCCTGGACTCCCATGGAACGCCATGGGTCATATCACACAGAGCAGGGGTTTCTGCTCAGACTCCTGTGGAACACCATGGGTCATATCAGAAAGAGCAGGGGTTTCTGCACGGACTCCTATCACAAAGAGCAGGGGTTTCTGCACTGACCCTATGGAACAGCGTGGGTCATATCACAAAGACCAGGGGTTTCTGCACTGAACCCTATGGATCACCATGCGTCATATCAGAAAGAGCAGGGCTTTCTGCACTGAACCCTATGGAACACCATGGGTCATATCAGAAAGAGCAGGGGTTTCTGCACGTACTTCTATGAAATACCATGGATGACATCAGAAAGAGCAGGGGTTTCTGCACTGACCCCTATGGAACACCATGAGTCCTATCACAAAGCGCAGGTATTTCTGCATGGACTCCTGTGGAACACCATGGGTCACATCAAAGAAATCAGGGATTTCTGCATGTACTCCTATGGAACACCATGGGTCATATCAGAAAGAGCAGGGAATTCCTCACGGACTCCTATCACAAAGAGCAGGGGTTTCTGCACTGACCCCTACGGAACAGCGTGGGTCATATCACAAAGAGCAGGCGTTTCTGCACTGAACCCTATGGAACACCATGGGTCATATCAGAAAGAGCAGAGGTATCTGCACGGCCCCTATGGAACACCATGGGTCATATCATAAAGAGTATTGGTTTCTGCACTGAACCCTATGGAACACCATTGGTCATATCAGAAAGAGCAGGGGTTTCTGCACGGACCTCTGTGGAGCACCATGTGTGATATCAGAAAGAGCACAGGTGTTTCTGCACGTATCCCTAAGGAACACCATGTGTCATATCAGAAAGAGCAGGGGTTCTGCACGGACTCCTATGGAACACCATGGGTCATATCAGAAAGAGCAGGGATTTCTTCACGGACTCCTATCACAAAGAGCAGGGGTTTCTGCACTGACCCCTACGGAACAGCGTGGGTCATATCACAAAGAGCAGGCGTTTCTGCACTGAACCCTATGAAATACCATGGATGACATCAGAAAGAGCAGGGGTTTCTGCACGGACTCCTGTGGAACACCATGGGTCACATCAGAAAGAGCATAGGTTTATGCACGTACTTCTATGAAACACCATGGGTGACATCAGAAAGAGCAGGGGTTTCTGCACGGACTCGCATGGAACAACATGAGTAATATCACAAAGAGCACGGGTTTCTGCACAGATTCCTATGGAACACCATGGTCATATCACAAAGAGCAGGGGTTTCTGCACAGACTCCTGTGGAACACCATGGGTCATATCAGAAAGAGCAGGGGTTTCTGCACGGACTCCTATCACAAAGAGCAGGGGTTTCTGCACCGACTCCAATGGAACATCATGGGTCATATCAGAAAGAGCAGGGGTTTCTGCACTGAACCCTATAGAACACCATGGGTCATATCAGGAAGAGCAGGGGTTTCTGCACGGACTCCGATGGAACACCATAGGTCATATCACAAAAACCAGTGGTTTCTGCACGGATTCCTATGGAACACCATGGGTCATATCAGAAAGAGCAGGGATTTCATCATGGACCCCTATGGAACACCATGGGGCATATCAGAAAGAGCAGGGGTGTCCGTACGGATCCCTATGGAACACCATGTGTCATATCAAAAAGAGCAGGGGTTCTGCACGGACTCCTATGGAACAGCATGGGTCATATCAGAAAGAGCAGGGGTTCTCACACGGACTCCTATCACAAAGAGCAGGGGTTTCTGCACTGACCCCTACGGAACAGCGTGGGTCATATCACAAAGAGCAGGGGTTTCTGCACTGAACCCTATGTAACACCATGGGTCATATCAGAAAGACCAGAGGTATCTGCACGGCCCCTATGGAACACCATGGGTCATATCAGAAAGAGCAGGTGTTTCTGCACGGACCTCTGTGGAGCACCATGTGTGATATCAGAAAGAGCACAGGTGTTTCTGCACGTATCCCTAAGGAACACCATGGGTCATATCAGAAAGAGCAGGGGTTTCTGCACGGACTCCTATCACAAAGATCAGGGGTTTCTGCACGGACTCCTATCACAAAGAGGAGGGGTTTCTGCACTGAACCCTATGGAACACCATGGGTCATATCAGAAAGAGCAGGGGTTTCTGCACTGAACCCTGTGAAACACCATGGGTCATATCAGAAAGAGCAGGGGTTTCTGCATAGACTCCTATCACAAAGAGCAGGGGTTTCTGCACGGATACCTGTGCAACAGCATTGGTCATATCACGAAGAGCAGGACTTTCTGCACGGACTCCTATCACAAAGAGCAGGGGTTTCTGCACTGACCACTATGGAACAGCATGGGTCATATCACAAAGAGCAGGGGTTTCTGTACGGACTCCTGTGGAACACCATCGGTCACATCAGAAAGAGCAGGGGTTTCTGCACGGCCCCTATGGAACACCATGTGTCATATCAGTAAGAGCAGGGGTTCTGCACGTACTTCTATGAAACACCATGGGTGACATCAGAAAGAGCAGTGGTTTCTGCACGGACTCCTGTGGAACACGATGGGTCATATCAGAAAGAGCAGGGGTTTGTGCACTGACCCCTGTGGAACAGCATGGGTCATATCACAAAGAGCAGGGGTTGCTGCATGGACTCCCATGGAGCACAATGGGCCATATCACAAAGAGCAGGGGTTTCTGCACGGCCCCTATGGAACACCAAGCATCATATCACAAAGAGCAGGGGTTTCTGCACGGACTCCCATGGAACGCCATGGGTCATATCACAAAGAGCAGGGGTTTCTGCACGGACTCCTATGGAACACCATGTGTCATATCAGAAAGAGCAGGGGTTTCTGCACGGACTCCTATCACAAGGAGCAGGGGTTTCTGACTGACCCCTACGGAACACCGTGGGTCATATCACAAAGAGCAGGGGTTTCTGCACGTACTTTTTTGAAACACCATGGGTGACATCAGAACTAGCAGGGTTTTCTGCCTGGACTCCCATGGAACGCAATGGGTCATATCACAAAGAGCAGGGGTTTCTGCACGTACTCCTATGGAACACCATGGGTGATATCAGAAAGAGCAGAGGTTTCTGCACGGATCCCTATGGAACACCATGTGTCATATCAAAAAGAGCAGGGTTTCTGCACGGACTCCTATGGAACACCATGGGTCATATCAGAAAGAGCAGGGGTTTCTGCACGGACTCCTATCACAAAGAGCAGGGGTTTCTGCAGTGACCCCTACGGAACAGCGTGGGTCATATCACAAAGAGCAGGGGTTTCTGCACTGAACCTTATGGAACACCATGGGTCATATCAGAAGACCAGAGGTATCTGCACGGCCCCTATGGAACACCATGGGTCATATCAGAAAGAGCAGGGGTTTCTGCACGGACCTCTGTGGAGCACCATGTGTGATATCAGAAAGAGCACAGGTGTTTCTTCACGTATCCCTAAGGAACACCATGGGACATATCAGAAAGAGCAGGGGTTTCTGCACGGACTCCTATCACAAAGATCAGGGGTTTCTGCACGGACTCCTATCACAAAGAGGAGGGGTTTCTGCACTGAACCCTATGGGACACCATGGGTCATATCAGAAAGAGCAGGGGTTTCTGCACGGACTCCCATGGAACACCAAAGGTCATATCACAAAGAGCAGGGGTTTCTGCACGGACTCCCATGGTACACTATGGGTCATATCAGAAAGAGCAGAGGTTTCTGCACTGACCCCTATGGAACACCATGAGTCATATCACAAAGCGCAGGGATTTCTGCACGGACTCCTGTGGAACACCATGGGTCATATCAGAAAGAGCAGGGGTTTCTGCACGGATTCCTATGGAACACCATGGGTCATATAAGAAAGAGCAGGGATTTCAGCACGGACCCCTATGGAACACCATGGGGCATATCAGAAAGAGCAGGGGTGTCTGCATGGACTCACATGGAACACCATGGGTTATATCACAAAGAGCAAAGGTTTCTGCACGGACTCCTGTGGAACACCATAGGTCACATCAGAAAGAACAGGGGTTTCTGAACGGACTCCTATCACAAAGAGCAGGGGTTTCTGCACTGACCCTAATGGAACACCATGGGTCATATCAGAAAGAGCAGGGGTTTCTGCACAGAATCCTGTGGAACACCATTGGTCATATCAGAAAGAGCAGGGTTTTCTGCACAGACTCCTATCACAAAGAGCAGGGGCTTCTGCACTGACTCCCATGGAACACCATAGGTCATATCACCAAGAGCAGGGGTTTCTGCACGGATTCCCATGGAACACCATGGGTCATATCACAAAGAGCAGAGGTTTCTTCACGGACTCCTGTGGAACACCATGGGTAATATCAGAAAGAGCAGGGGTTTCTGCACGGACGCCTATTTAACACCATGGGGCATATCAGAAAGAACAGGGGTGTCTGCACGGATTCCTGTGGAATACCATGGGTAATATCAGAAAGAGCAGGGGTTTCTGCACGGACTCCTGTGGAACACCATGGGTAATATCAGAAAGAGCAGGGGTTTCTGCACGGACGCCTATTTAACACCATGGGGCATATCAGAAAGAGCAGGGGTTTCTGCACGGACCCCTATGTAACACCATGCGGCATATCAGAAAGAACAGTGGTGTCTGCACGGACTCACATGCAACACCATGGGTCATGTCACAAAGAGCAGGGCTTTCTGCACGGACTGCTATCACAAAGAGCAGGGGTTTCTGCACTTACCACTATGGAACAGCATGGGTCATATCACAAAGAGCAGGGGTTTCTGCAGGGACTCCTGTGGAACACCATCGGTCACATCAGAAAGAGCAGGGGTTTCTGCACAGCCCCTATGGAGCACCATGTGTCATATCAGTAAGAGCAGGGGTTCTGCACGGACTCCTATGGAACACCATGGGTCATATCAGAAAGAGCAGAGGTTTCTGCACGTACTTCTATGAAACACCATGGGTGACATCAGAAAGAGCAGGGGTTTCTGCACGGACTCCTGTGGAACACGATGGGTCATATCAGAAAGAGCAGGGGTTTGTGCACTGACCCCTATGGAACAGCATGGGTCATATCACAAAGAGCAGGGGTTGCTGCATGGACTCCCATGGAGCACAATGGGACATATCACAAAGAGCAGGGGTTCTGCACGGACTCCTATGGAACTACATGGGTCATATCAGAAAGAGCAGGGGTTTCTGCACCTACTTTTATGAAACACCTTTGGTGACATCAGAAAGAGCACGGGTTTCTGCATGGACTCCCATGGAACACCATGGGTCATATCAGAAAGAGCAGGGGTTTCTGCCTGGACTCCCATGGAACGCCATGGGTCATATCACACAGAGCAGGGGTTTCTGCTCAGACTCCTGTGGAACACCATGGGTCATATCAGAAAGAGCAGGGGTTTCTGCACGGACTCCTATCACAAAGAGCAGGGGTTTCTGCACTGACCCTATGGAACAGCGTGGGTCATATCACAAAGACCAGGGGTTTCTGCACTGAACCCTATGGATCACCATGCGTCATATCAGAAAGAGCAGGGCTTTCTGCACTGAACCCTATGGAACACCATGGGTCATATCAGAAAGAGCAGGGGTTTCTGCACGTACTTCTATGAAATACCATGGATGACATCAGAAAGAGCAGGGGTTTCTGCACTGACCCCTATGGAACACCATGAGTCCTATCACAAAGCGCAGGTATTTCTGCATGGACTCCTGTGGAACACCATGGGTCACATCAAAGAAATCAGGGATTTCTGCATGTACTCCTATGGAACACCATGGGTCATATCAGAAAGAGCAGGGAATTCCTCACGGACTCCTATCACAAAGAGCAGGGGTTTCTGCACTGACCCCTACGGAACAGCGTGGGTCATATCACAAAGAGCAGGCGTTTCTGCACTGAACCCTATGGAACACCATGGGTCATATCAGAAAGAGCAGAGGTATCTGCACGGCCCCTATGGAACACCATGGGTCATATCATAAAGAGTATTGGTTTCTGCACTGAACCCTATGGAACACCATTGGTCATATCAGAAAGAGCAGGGGTTTCTGCACGGACCTCTGTGGAGCACCATGTGTGATATCAGAAAGAGCACAGGTGTTTCTGCACGTATCCCTAAGGAACACCATGTGTCATATCAGAAAGAGCAGGGGTTCTGCACGGACTCCTATGGAACACCATGGGTCATATCAGAAAGAGCAGGGATTTCTTCACGGACTCCTATCACAAAGAGCAGGGGTTTCTGCACTGACCCCTACGGAACAGCGTGGGTCATATCACAAAGAGCAGGCGTTTCTGCACTGAACCCTATGAAATACCATGGATGACATCAGAAAGAGCAGGGGTTTCTGCACGGACTCCTGTGGAACACCATGGGTCACATCAGAAAGAGCATAGGTTTATGCACGTACTTCTATGAAACACCATGGGTGACATCAGAAAGAGCAGGGGTTTCTGCACGGACTCGCATGGAACAACATGAGTAATATCACAAAGAGCACGGGTTTCTGCACAGATTCCTATGGAACACCATGGTCATATCACAAAGAGCAGGGGTTTCTGCACAGACTCCTGTGGAACACCATGGGTCATATCAGAAAGAGCAGGGGTTTCTGCACGGACTCCTATCACAAAGAGCAGGGGTTTCTGCACCGACTCCAATGGAACATCATGGGTCATATCAGAAAGAGCAGGGGTTTCTGCACTGAACCCTATAGAACACCATGGGTCATATCAGGAAGAGCAGGGGTTTCTGCACGGACTCCGATGGAACACCATAGGTCATATCACAAAAACCAGTGGTTTCTGCACGGATTCCTATGGAACACCATGGGTCATATCAGAAAGAGCAGGGATTTCATCATGGACCCCTATGGAACACCATGGGGCATATCAGAAAGAGCAGGGGTGTCCGTACGGATCCCTATGGAACACCATGTGTCATATCAAAAAGAGCAGGGGTTCTGCACGGACTCCTATGGAACAGCATGGGTCATATCAGAAAGAGCAGGGGTTCTCACACGGACTCCTATCACAAAGAGCAGGGGTTTCTGCACTGACCCCTACGGAACAGCGTGGGTCATATCACAAAGAGCAGGGGTTTCTGCACTGAACACTATGTAACACCATGGGTCATATCAGAAAGACCAGAGGTATCTGCACGGCCCCTATGGAACACCATGGGTCATATCAGAAAGAGCAGGTGTTTCTGCACGGACCTCTGTGGAGCACCATGTGTGATATCAGAAAGAGCACAGGTGTTTCTGCACGTATCCCTAAGGAACACCATGGGTCATATCAGAAAGAGCAGGGGTTTCTGCACGGACTCCTATCACAAAGATCAGGGGTTTCTGCACGGACTCCTATCACAAAGAGGAGGGGTTTCTGCACTGAACCCTATGGAACACCATGGGTCATATCAGAAAGAGCAGGGGTTTCTGCACTGAACCCTGTGAAACACCATGGGTCATATCAGAAAGAGCAGGGGTTTCTGCATAGACTCCTATCACAAAGAGCAGGGGTTTCTGCACGGATACCTGTGCAACAGCATTGGTCATATCACGAAGAGCAGGACTTTCTGCACGGACTCCTATCACAAAGAGCAGGGGTTTCTGCACTGACCACTATGGAACAGCATGGGTCATATCACAAAGAGCAGGGGTTTCTGTACGGACTCCTGTGGAACACCATCGGTCACATCAGAAAGAGCAGGGGTTTCTGCACGGCCCCTATGGAACACCATGTGTCATATCAGTAAGAGCAGGGGTTCTGCACGTACTTCTATGAAACACCATGGGTGACATCAGAAAGAGCAGTGGTTTCTGCACGGACTCCTGTGGAACACGATGGGTCATATCAGAAAGAGCAGGGGTTTGTGCACTGACCCCTGTGGAACAGCATGGGTCATATCACAAAGAGCAGGGGTTGCTGCATGGACTCCCATGGAGCACAATGGGCCATATCACAAAGAGCAGGGGTTTCTGCACGGCCCCTATGGAACACCAAGCATCATATCACAAAGAGCAGGGGTTTCTGCACGGACTCCCATGGAACGCCATGGGTCATATCACAAAGAGCAGGGGTTTCTGCACGGACTCCTATGGAACACCATGTGTCATATCAGAAAGAGCAGGGGTTTCTGCACGGACTCCTATCACAAGGAGCAGGGGTTTCTGACTGACCCCTACGGAACACCGTGGGTCATATCACAAAGAGCAGGGGTTTCTGCACGTACTTTTTTGAAACACCATGGGTGACATCAGAACTAGCAGGGTTTTCTGCCTGGACTCCCATGGAACGCAATGGGTCATATCACAAAGAGCAGGGGTTTCTGCACGTACTCCTATGGAACACCATGGGTGATATCAGAAAGAGCAGAGGTTTCTGCACGGATCCCTATGGAACACCATGTGTCATATCAAAAAGAGCAGGGTTTCTGCACGGACTCCTATGGAACACCATGGGTCATATCAGAAAGAGCAGGGGTTTCTGCACGGACTCCTATCACAAAGAGCAGGGGTTTCTGCAGTGACCCCTACGGAACAGCGTGGGTCATATCACAAAGAGCAGGGGTTTCTGCACTGAACCTTATGGAACACCATGGGTCATATCAGAAGACCAGAGGTATCTGCACGGCCCCTATGGAACACCATGGGTCATATCAGAAAGAGCAGGGGTTTCTGCACGGACCTCTGTGGAGCACCATGTGTGATATCAGAAAGAGCACAGGTGTTTCTTCACGTATCCCTAAGGAACACCATGGGACATATCAGAAAGAGCAGGGGTTTCTGCACGGACTCCTATCACAAAGATCAGGGGTTTCTGCACGGACTCCTATCACAAAGAGGAGGGGTTTCTGCACTGAACCCTATGGGACACCATGGGTCATATCAGAAAGAGCAGGGGTTTCTGCACTGAACCCTATGGAACACCATGGGTCATATCAGAAAGAGCAGGGGTTTCTGCACGGACTCCCATGGAACACCAAAGGTCATATCACAAAGAGCAGGGGTTTCTGCACGGACTCCCATGGAACACTATGGGTCATATCAGAAAGAGCAGAGGTTTCTGCACTGACCCCTATGGAACACCATGAGTCATATCACAAAGCGCAGGGATTTCTGCACGGACTCCTGTGGAACACCATGGGTCATATCAGAAAGAGCAGGGGTTTCTGCACGGATTCCTATGGAACACCATGGGTCATATAAGAAAGAGCAGGGATTTCAGCACGGACCCCTATGGAACACCATGGGGCATATCAGAAAGAGCAGGGGTGTCTGCATGGACTCACATGGAACACCATGGGTTATATCACAAAGAGCAAAGGTTTCTGCACGGACTCCTGTGGAACACCATAGGTCACATCAGAAAGAACAGGGGTTTCTGAACGGACTCCTATCACAAAGAGCAGGGGTTTCTGCACTGACCCTAATGGAACACCATGGGTCATATCAGAAAGAGCAGGGGTTTCTGCACAGAATCCTGTGGAACACCATTGGTCATATCAGAAAGAGCAGGGTTTTCTGCACAGACTCCTATCACAAAGAGCAGGGGCTTCTGCACTGACTCCCATGGAACACCATAGGTCATATCACCAAGAGCAGGGGTTTCTGCACGGATTCCCATGGAACACCATGGGTCATATCACAAAGAGCAGAGGTTTCTTCACGGACTCCTGTGGAACACCATGGGTAATATCAGAAAGAGCAGGGGTTTCTGCACGGACGCCTATTTAACACCATGGGGCATATCAGAAAGAACAGGGGTGTCTGCACGGATTCCTGTGGAATACCATGGGTAATATCAGAAAGAGCAGGGGTTTCTGCACGGACTCCTGTGGAACACCATGGGTAATATCAGAAAGAGCAGGGGTTTCTGCACGGACGCCTATTTAACACCATGGGGCATATCAGAAAGAGCAGGGGTTTCTGCACGGACCCCTATGTAACACCATGCGGCATATCAGAAAGAACAGTGGTGTCTGCACGGACTCACATGCAACACCATGGGTCATGTCACAAAGAGCAGGGCTTTCTGCACGGACTGCTATCACAAAGAGCAGGGGTTTCTGCACTTACCACTATGGAACAGCATGGGTCATATCACAAAGAGCAGGGGTTTCTGCAGGGACTCCTGTGGAACACCATCGGTCACATCAGAAAGAGCAGGGGTTTCTGCACAGCCCCTATGGAGCACCATGTGTCATATCAGTAAGAGCAGGGGTTCTGCACGGACTCCTATGGAACACCATGGGTCATATCAGAAAGAGCAGAGGTTTCTGCACGTACTTCTATGAAACACCATGGGTGACATCAGAAAGAGCAGGGGTTTCTGCACGGACTCCTGTGGAACACGATGGGTCATATCAGAAAGAGCAGGGGTTTGTGCACTGACCCCTATGGAACAGCATGGGTCATATCACAAAGAGCAGGGGTTGCTGCATGGACTCCCATGGAGCACAATGGGACATATCACAAAGAGCAGGGGTTCTGCACGGACTCCTATGGAACTACATGGGTCATATCAGAAAGAGCAGGGGTTTCTGCACCTACTTTTATGAAACACCTTTGGTGACATCAGAAAGAGCACGGGTTTCTGCATGGACTCCCATGGAACACCATGGGTCATATCAGAAAGAGCAGGGGTTTCTGCCTGGACTCCCATGGAACGCCATGGGTCATATCATAAAGAGCAGGGGTTTCTTCCTGGACTCCCATGGAACGCCATGGGTCATATCACACAGAGCAGGGGTTTCTGCACTGACCCTATGGAACAGCGTGGGTCATATCACAAAGACCAGGGGTTTCTGCACTGAACCCTATGGATCACCATGCGTCATATCAGAAAGAGCAGGGCTTTCTGCACTGAACCCTATGGAACACCATGGGTCATATCAGAAAGAGCAGGGGTTTCTGCACGTACTTCTATGAAATACCATGGATGACATCAGAAAGAGCAGGGGTTTCTGCACTGACCCCTATGGAACACCATGAGTCCTATCACAAAGCGCAGGTATTTCTGCATGGACTCCTGTGGAACACCATGGGTCACATCAAAGAAATCAGGGATTTCTGCATGTACTCCTATGGAACACCATGGGTCATATCAGAAAGAGCAGGGAATTCCTCACGGACTCCTATCACAAAGAGCAGGGGTTTCTGCACTGACCCCTACGGAACAGCGTGGGTCATATCACAAAGAGCAGGCGTTTCTGCACTGAACCCTATGGAACACCATGGGTCATATCAGAAAGAGCAGAGGTATCTGCACGGCCCCTATGGAACACCATGGGTCATATCATAAAGAGTATTGGTTTCTGCACTGAACCCTATGGAACACCATTGGTCATATCAGAAAGAGCAGGGGTTTCTGCACGGACCTCTGTGGAGCACCATGTGTGATATCAGAAAGAGCACAGGTGTTTCTGCACGTATCCCTAAGGAACACCATGTGTCATATCAGAAAGAGCAGGGGTTCTGCACGGACTCCTATGGAACACCATGGGTCATATCAGAAAGAGCAGGGATTTCTTCACGGACTCCTATCACAAAGAGCAGGGGTTTCTGCACTGACCCCTACGGAACAGCGTGGGTCATATCACAAAGAGCAGGCGTTTCTGCACTGAACCCTATGAAATACCATGGATGACATCAGAAAGAGCAGGGGTTTCTGCACGGACTCCTGTGGAACACCATGGGTCACATCAGAAAGAGCATAGGTTTATGCACGTACTTCTATGAAACACCATGGGTGACATCAGAAAGAGCAGGGGTTTCTGCACGGACTCGCATGGAACAACATGAGTAATGTCACAAAGAGCACGGGTTTCTGCACAGATTCCTATGGAACACCATGGTCATATCACAAAGAGCAGGGGTTTCTGCACAGACTCCTGTGGAACACCATGGGTCATATCAGAAAGAGCAGGGGTTTCTGCACGGACTCCTATCACAAAGAGCAGGGGTTTCTGCACCGACTCCAATGGAACATCATGGGTCATATCAGAAAGAGCAGGGGTTTCTGCACTGAACCCTATAGAACACCATGGGTCATATCAGGAAGAGCAGGGGTTTCTGCACGGACTCCGATGGAACACCATAGGTCATATCACAAAAACCAGTGGTTTCTGCACGGATTCCTATGGAACACCATGGGTCATATCAGAAAGAGCAGGGATTTCATCACGGGCCCCTATGGAACACCATGGGGCATATCAGAAAGAGCAGGGGTGTCCGCACGGATCCCTATGGAACACCATGTGTCATATCAAAAAGAGCAGGGGTTCTGCACGGACTCCTATGGAACAGCATGGGTCATATCAGAAAGAGCAGGGGTTCTCACACGGACTCCTATCACAAAGAGCAGGGGTTTCTGCACTGACCCCTACGGAACAGCGTGGGTCATATCACAAAGAGCAGGGGTTTCTGCACTGAACCCTATGTAACACCATGGGTCATATCAGAAAGACCAGAGGTATCTGCAAGGCCCCTATGGAACACCATGGGTCATATCAGAAAGAGCAGGGGTTTCTGCACGGACCTCTGTGGAGCACCATGTGTGATATCAGAAAGAGCACAGGTGTTTCTGCACGTATCCCTAAGGAACACCATGGGTCATATCAGAAAGAGCAGGGGTTTCTGCACGGACTCCTATCACAAAGATCAGGGGTTTCTGCACGGACTCCTATCACAAAGAGGAGGGGTTTCTGCACTGAACCCTATGGAACACCATGGGTCATATCAGAAAGAGCAGGGGTTTCTGCACTGAACCCTGTGAAACACCATGGGTCATATCAGAAAGAGCAGGGGTTTCTGCATAGACTCCTATCACAAAGAGCAGGGGTTTCTGCACGGATACCTGTGCAACAGCATTGGTCATATCACGAAGAGCAGGGGTTTCTGCATGGACTCCTGTGGAACACCATGTGTCATATCAGAAAGAGCAGGGGTTCCTGCACGGACCCCTATGGAACACCATGGGGCATATCAGAAAGAGCAGGGGTTCTGCACGGACTCCTATGGAACACCATGGGTCACATCAGAAAGAGCAGGGGTTTCTGCACGTACTTCTATGAAATACCATGGATGACATCAGAAAGAGCAGGGGTTTCTGCACTGACCCCTATGGAACACCATGAGTCTTATCACAAAGCGCAGGGTTTTCTGCACGGACTCCTGTGGAACACCATGGGTCATATCAGAAAGAGCAGGGGTTTCTGCACGGACTCCCATGGAACACCAAAGGTCATATCACAAAGAGCAGGGGTTTCTGCACGGACTCCCATGGAACACTATGGGTCATATCAGAAAGAGCAGAGGTTTCTGCACTGACCCCTATGGAACACCATGAGTCATATCACAAAGCGCAGGGATTTCTGCACGGACTCCTGTGGAACACCATGGGTCATATCAGAAAGAGCAGGGGTTTCTGCACGGATTCCTATGGAACACCATGGGTCATATAAGAAAGAGCAGGGATTTCAGCACGGACCCCTATGGAACACCATGGGGCATATCAGAAAGAGCAGGGGTGTCTGCATGGACTCACATGGAACACCATGGGTTATATCACAAAGAGCAAAGGTTTCTGCACGGACTCCTGTGGAACACCATAGGTCACATCAGAAAGAACAGGGGTTTCTGAACGGACTCCTATCACAAAGAGCAGGGGTTTCTGCACTGACCCTAATGGAACACCATGGGTCATATCAGAAAGAGCAGGGGTTTCTGCACAGAATCCTGTGGAACACCATTGGTCATATCAGAAAGAGCAGGGTTTTCTGCACAGACTCCTATCACAAAGAGCAGGGGCTTCTGCACTGACTCCCATGGAACACCATAGGTCATATCACCAAGAGCAGGGGTTTCTGCACGGATTCCCATGGAACACCATGGGTCATATCACAAAGAGCAGAGGTTTCTTCACGGACTCCTGTGGAACACCATGGGTAATATCAGAAAGAGCAGGGGTTTCTGCACGGACGCCTATTTAACACCATGGGGCATATCAGAAAGAACAGGGGTGTCTGCACGGATTCCTGTGGAATACCATGGGTAATATCAGAAAGAGCAGGGGTTTCTGCACGGACTCCTGTGGAACACCATGGGTAATATCAGAAAGAGCAGGGGTTTCTGCACGGACGCCTATTTAACACCATGGGGCATATCAGAAAGAGCAGGGGTTTCTGCACGGACCCCTATGTAACACCATGCGGCATATCAGAAAGAACAGTGGTGTCTGCACGGACTCACATGCAACACCATGGGTCATGTCACAAAGAGCAGGGCTTTCTGCACGGACTGCTATCACAAAGAGCAGGGGTTTCTGCACTTACCACTATGGAACAGCATGGGTCATATCACAAAGAGCAGGGGTTTCTGCAGGGACTCCTGTGGAACACCATCGGTCACATCAGAAAGAGCAGGGGTTTCTGCACAGCCCCTATGGAGCACCATGTGTCATATCAGTAAGAGCAGGGGTTCTGCACGGACTCCTATGGAACACCATGGGTCATATCAGAAAGAGCAGAGGTTTCTGCACGTACTTCTATGAAACACCATGGCTGACATCAGAAAGAGCAGGGGTTTCTGCACGGACTCCTGTGGAACACGATGGGTCATATCAGAAAGAGCAGGGGTTTGTGCACTGACCCCTATGGAACAGCATGGGTCATATCACAAAGAGCAGGGGTTGCTGCATGGACTCCCATGGAGCACAATGGGACATATCACAAAGAGCAGGGGTTCTGCACGGACTCCTATGGAACTACATGGGTCATATCAGAAAGAGCAGGGGTTTCTGCACCTACTTTTATGAAACACCTTTGGTGACATCAGAAAGAGCACGGGTTTCTGCATGGACTCCCATGGAACACCATGGGTCATATCAGAAAGAGCAGGGGTTTCTGCCTGGACTCCCATGGAACGCCATGGGTCATATCATAAAGAGCAGGGGTTTCTTCCTGGACTCCCATGGAACGCCATGGGTCATATCACACAGAGCAGGGGTTTCTGCACTGACCCTATGGAACAGCGTGGGTCATATCACAAAGACCAGGGGTTTCTGCACTGAACCCTATGGATCACCATGCGTCATATCAGAAAGAGCAGGGCTTTCTGCACTGAACCCTATGGAACACCATGGGTCATATCAGAAAGAGCAGGGGTTTCTGCACGTACTTCTATGAAATACCATGGATGACATCAGAAAGAGCAGGGGTTTCTGCACTGACCCCTATGGAACACCATGAGTCCTATCACAAAGCGCAGGTATTTCTGCATGGACTCCTGTGGAACACCATGGGTCACATCAAAGAAATCAGGGATTTCTGCATGTACTCCTATGGAACACCATGGGTCATATCAGAAAGAGCAGGGAATTCCTCACGGACTCCTATCACAAAGAGCAGGGGTTTCTGCACTGACCCCTACGGAACAGCGTGGGTCATATCACAAAGAGCAGGCGTTTCTGCACTGAACCCTATGGAACACCATGGGTCATATCAGAAAGAGCAGAGGTATCTGCACGGCCCCTATGGAACACCATGGGTCATATCATAAAGAGTATTGGTTTCTGCACTGAACCCTATGGAACACCATTGGTCATATCAGAAAGAGCAGGGGTTTCTGCACGGACCTCTGTGGAGCACCATGTGTGATATCAGAAAGAGCACAGGTGTTTCTGCACGTATCCCTAAGGAACACCATGTGTCATATCAGAAAGAGCAGGGGTTCTGCACGGACTCCTATGGAACACCATGGGTCATATCAGAAAGAGCAGGGATTTCTTCACGGACTCCTATCACAAAGAGCAGGGGTTTCTGCACTGACCCCTACGGAACAGCGTGGGTCATATCACAAAGAGCAGGCGTTTCTGCACTGAACCCTATGAAATACCATGGATGACATCAGAAAGAGCAGGGGTTTCTGCACGGACTCCTGTGGAACACCATGGGTCACATCAGAAAGAGCATAGGTTTATGCACGTACTTCTATGAAACACCATGGGTGACATCAGAAAGAGCAGGGGTTTCTGCACGGACTCGCATGGAACAACATGAGTAATGTCACAAAGAGCACGGGTTTCTGCACAGATTCCTATGGAACACCATGGTCATATCACAAAGAGCAGGGGTTTCTGCACAGACTCCTGTGGAACACCATGGGTCATATCAGAAAGAGCAGGGGTTTCTGCACGGACTCCTATCACAAAGAGCAGGGGTTTCTGCACCGACTCCAATGGAACATCATGGGTCATATCAGAAAGAGCAGGGGTTTCTGCACTGAACCCTATAGAACACCATGGGTCATATCAGGAAGAGCAGGGGTTTCTGCACGGACTCCGATGGAACACCATAGGTCATATCACAAAAACCAGTGGTTTCTGCACGGATTCCTATGGAACACCATGGGTCATATCAGAAAGAGCAGGGATTTCATCACGGGCCCCTATGGAACACCATGGGGCATATCAGAAAGAGCAGGGGTGTCCGCACGGATCCCTATGGAACACCATGTGTCATATCAAAAAGAGCAGGGGTTCTGCACGGACTCCTATGGAACAGCATGGGTCATATCAGAAAGAGCAGGGGTTCTCACACGGACTCCTATCACAAAGAGCAGGGGTTTCTGCACTGACCCCTACGGAACAGCGTGGGTCATATCACAAAGAGCAGGGGTTTCTGCACTGAACCCTATGTAACACCATGGGTCATATCAGAAAGACCAGAGGTATCTGCAAGGCCCCTATGGAACACCATGGGTCATATCAGAAAGAGCAGGGGTTTCTGCACGGACCTCTGTGGAGCACCATGTGTGATATCAGAAAGAGCACAGGTGTTTCTGCACGTATCCCTAAGGAACACCATGGGTCATATCAGAAAGAGCAGGGGTTTCTGCACGGACTCCTATCACAAAGATCAGGGGTTTCTGCACGGACTCCTATCACAAAGAGGAGGGGTTTCTGCACTGAACCCTATGGAACACCATGGGTCATATCAGAAAGAGCAGGGGTTTCTGCACTGAACCCTGTGAAACACCATGGGTCATATCAGAAAGAGCAGGGGTTTCTGCATAGACTCCTATCACAAAGAGCAGGGGTTTCTGCACGGATACCTGTGCAACAGCATTGGTCATATCACGAAGAGCAGGGGTTTCTGCATGGACTCCTGTGGAACACCATGTGTCATATCAGAAAGAGCAGGGGTTCCTGCACGGACCCCTATGGAACACCATGGGGCATATCAGAAAGAGCAGGGGTTCTGCACGGACTTCTATGGAACACCATGGGTCACATCAGAAAGAGCAGGGGTTTCTGCACGTACTTCTATGAAATACCATGGATGACATCAGAAAGAGCAGGGGTTTCTGCACGGACTCCTGTGGAACACCATGGGTCACATCAGAAAGAGCAGGGGTTTCTGCATGGCCCCTATGGAACACCATGTGTCATATCAGAAAGAGCAGGGGTTTCTGCACTGAACCCTATGGAACACCATGGGTCATATCAGAAAGAGCAGAGGTTTCTGCACAGACTCCCATGGAACATTATGGGTCATAGCAGAAAGGGCAGGGGTTTCTGCACTGACCCCTATGGAACACCATGAGTCTTATCACAAAGCGCAGGGATTTCTGCACGGACACCTGTGCAACAGCATTGGTCATATCACTAAGAGCAGGGTTTTCTGCACGGACTCCTGTGGAACACCATGTGTCATATCAGAAAGAGCAGGGGTTTCTGCACGGACCCGTATGGAACACCATGGGGCATATCAGAAAGAGCAGGGGTGTCTGCACGGACTCACATGGAACACCATGGGTCATATCACAAAGAGCAGGGCTTTCTGCACGGACTCCTATCACAAAGAGCAGGGGTTTCTGCACTGACCACTATGGAACAGCATGGGTCATATCACAAAGAGCAGGGGTTTCTGTACGGACTCCTGTGGAACACCATCGGTCACATCAGAAAGACCAGGGGTTTCTGCACGGCCCCTATGGAACACCATGTGTCATATCAGTAAGAGCAGGGGTTCTGCACGTACTTCTATGAAACACCATGGGTGACATCAGAAAGAGCAGTGGTTTCTGCACGGACTCCTGTGGAACACGATGGGTCATATCAGAAAGAGCAGGGGTTTGTGCACTGACCCCTGTGGAACAGCATGGGTCATATCACAAAGAGCAGGGGTTGCTGCATGGACTCCCATGGAGCACAATGGGCCATATCACAAAGAGCAGGGGTTTCTGCACGGCCCCTATGGAACACCATGCATCATATCACAAAGAGCAGGGGTTTCTGCACGGACTCCCATGGAACGCCATGGGTCATATCACAAAGAGCGGGGGTTTCTGCACGGACTCCTATGGAACACCATGTGTCATATCAGAAAGAGCAGGGGTTTCTGCACGGACTCCTATCACAAAGAGCAGGGGTTTCTGCACTGACCCCTACGGAACACCGTGGGTCATATCACAAAGAGCAGGGGTTTCTGCACGTACTTTTTTGAAACACAATGGGTGACATCAGAACTAGCAGGGTTTTCTGCCTGGACTCCCATGGAACGCAATGGGGCATATCACAAAGAGCAGGGGTTTCTGCACGTACTCCTATGGAACACCAAGGGTGATATCAGAAAGAGCAGGGGTTTCTGCACGGATCCCTATGGAACACCATGTGTCATATCAAAAAGAGCAGGGGTTCTGCACGGACTCCTATGGAACACCATGGGTCATATCAGAAAGAGCAGGGGTTTCTGCATGGCCCCTATGGAACACCATGTGTCATATCAGAAAGAGCAGGGGTTTCTGCACTGAACCCTATGGAACACCATGGGTCATATCAGAAAGAGCAGAGGTTTCTGCACAGACTCCCATGGAACATTATGGGTCATAGCAGAAAGAGCAGGGGTTTCTGCACTGACTCCTATGGAACACCATGGGTCATATCCGAAAGAGCTGGGGTTTCTGCACGGACACCTGTGGAACACCATGGGTGATATCAGAAAGAGCAGGGGTTCTGCACGGACTCCTATGGAACACCATGGGTCATATCAGAAAGAGCAGGGGTTTCTGCATGGACTTCTATGAAATACCATGGATGACATCAGAAAGAGCAGGGGTTTCTGCACGGACTCCTGTGGAACACCATGGGTCACATCAGAAAGAGCACGGGTTTCTGCATGGCCCCTATGGAACACCATGTGTCATATCAGAAAGAGCAGGGGTTTCTGCACTGAACCCTATGGAACACCATGGGTCATAGCAGAAAGAGCAGGGGTATCTGCACTGACCCCTATGGAACATCATGTGTCCTATCACAAAGCGCAGGGATTTCTGCACGGACTCCTGTGGAACACCGTGGGTCACATCAGACAGATCAGGGGTTTCTGCATGTACTCCTATGGAACACCATGGGTCATATCAGAAAGAGCTGGGGTTTCTGCACGGACACCTGTGGAACACCATGGGTGATATCAGAAAGAGCAGGGGTTCTGCACGGACTCCAATGGAACACCATGGGTCATATCAGAAAGAGCAGGGGTTTCTGCATGGACTCCTATCACAAAGAGCAGGGGTTTCTGCACTGACCCCTACGGAACAGCGTGGGTCATATCACAAAGAGTAGGGTTTCTGCACTGAACCCTATGGAACACCTTGGGTCATATCAGAAAGAGCAGAGGTATCTGCACGGCCCCTATGGAACACCATGGGTCATATCACAAAGAGCAGAGGTTTCTGCACTGAACCCTATGGAACACCATGGGTCATATCAGAAAGAGCAGGGATTTCAGCACGGACCCCTATGGAACACCATGGGGCATATCAGAAAGAGCAGGGGTTTCTGCACTGACCTCTATGAAACACCATGAGTCATATCACAAAACGCAGGGATTTCTGCACGGAGTTCTGTGGAACACCATGGGTCACATTAGAAAGAGCAGGGGTTTCTACAGGTACTCCTATGGAACACCATGTGTCATATCAGAAAGAGCAGGGGTTCTGCACGGATTCCTATGGAACACCATGGGTTATATCAGAAAGAGCAGGGATTTCAGCACGGACACCTATGGAACACCATGGGGCATATCAGAAAGAGAGGGGTGTCTGCATGGACTCACATGGAACACCATGGGTCATATCACAAAGAGCAAAGGTTTCTGCACGGACTCCTGTGGAACACCATAGGTCACATCAGAAAGAACAGGGGTTTCTGAATGGACTCCTATCACAAAGAGCAGGGGTTTCTGCACTGACCCTAATGGAACACCATGGGTCATATCAGAAAGAGCAGGGTTTTCTGCACGGACTCCTATCACAAAGAGCAGGGGTTTCTGCACGGACTTCTATCACAAAGAGCAGGGGTTTCTGCACTGACCCCTATGGAACACCATGGGACATATCAGAAAGAGCAGGGGTTTCTGCACGGACACCTGTGCAACAGCATTGGTCATATCACTAAGAGCAGGGTTTTCTGCACGGACTCCTGTGGAACACGATGTGTCATATCAGAAAGAGCAGGGGTTTCTGCACGGACTCACATGGAACACCATGGGTCATATCAAAAAGAGCAGGGCTTTCTGCACGGACTCCTATCACAAAGAGCAGGGGTTTCTGCACTGACCACTATGGAACAGCATGGGTCATATCACAAAGAGCAGGGGTTTCTGTACGGACTCCTGTGGAACACCATCGGTCACATCAGAAAGAGCAGGGGTTTCTGCACGGCCCCTATGGAACACCATGTGTCATATCAGTAAGAGCAGGGGTTCTGCACGTACTTCTATGAAACACCATGGGTGACATCAGAAAGAGCAGTGGTTTCTGCACGGACTCCTGTGGAACACGATGGGTCATATCAGAAAGAGCAGGGGTTTGTGCACTGACCCCTGTGGAACAGCATGGGTCATATCACAAAGAGCAGGGGTTGCTGCATGGACTCCCATGGAGCACAATGGGCCATATCACAAAGAGCAGGGGTTTCTGCACGGCCCCTATGGAACACCATGCATCATATCACAAAGAGCAGGGGTTTCTGCACGGACTCCTATGGAACACCATGTGTCATATCAGAAAGAGCAGGGGTTTCTGCACGGACTCCTATCACAAAGAGCAGGGGTTTCTGCACTGACCCCTACGGAACACCATGGGTCATATCACAAAGAGCAGGGGTTTCTGCACGTACTTTTTTGAAACACCATGGGTGACATCAGAACTAGCAGGGTTTTCTGCCTGGACTCCCATGGAACGCAATGGGTCATATCACAAAGAGCAGGGGTTTCTGCACGTACTCCTATGGAACACCATGGGTGATATCAGAAAGAGCAGGGGTTTCTGCACGGATCCCTATGGAACACCATGTGTCATATCAAAAAGAGCAGGGGTTCTGCACGGACTCCTATGGAACACCATGGGTCATATCAGAAAGAGCAGGGGTTTCTGCACGGACTCCTATCACAAAGAGCAGGGGTTTCTGCACTGACCCCTACGGAACAGCGTGGGTCATATCACAAAGAGCAGGGGTTTCTGCACTGAACCCTATGGAACACCATGGGTCATATCAGAAAGACCAGAGGTATCTGCACGGCCCCTATGGAACACCATGGGTCATATCAGAAAGAGCAGGGGTTTCTGCACGGACCTCTGTGGAGCACCATGTGTGATATCAGAAAGAGCACAGGTGTTTCTGCACGTATCCCTAAGGAACACCATGTGTCATATCAGAAAGAACAGGGGTTTCTGCACGGACTCCTATCACAAAGAGCAGGGGTTTCTGCACTGACCCCTACGGAACACCATGGGTCATATCAGAAAGAGCAGGGGTTTCTGCACGTACTTTTTTGAAACACCATGGGTGACATCAGAACTAGCAGGGTTTTCTGCCTGGACTCCCATGGAACGCAATGGGTCATATCACAAAGAGCAGGGGTTTCTGCACGTACTCCTATGGAACACCATGGGTGATATCAGAAAGAGCAGGGGTTTCTGCACGGATCCCTATGGAACACCATGTGTCATATCAAAAAGAGCAGGGGTTCTGCACGGACTCCTATGGAACACCATGGGTCATATCAGAAAGAGCAGGGGTTTCTGCACGGACTCCTATCACAAAGAGCAGGGGTTTCTGCACTGACCCCTACGGAACAGCGTGGGTCATATCACAAAGAGCAGGGGTTTCTGCACTGAACCCTATGGAACACCATGGGTCATATCAGAAAGACCAGAGGTATCTGCACGGCCCCTATGGAACACCATGGGTCATATCAGAAAGAGCAGGGGTTTCTGCACGGACCTCTGTGGAGCACCATGTGTGATATCAGAAAGAGCACAGGTGTTTCTGCACGTATCCCTAAGGAACACCATGGGTCATATCAGAAAGAGCAGGGGTTTCTGCACGGACTCCTATCACAAAGATCAGGGGTTTCTGCACGGACTCCTATCACAAAGAGGAGGGGTTTCTCCACTGAACCCTATGGAACACCATGGGTCATATCAGAAAGAGCAGGGGTTTCTGCACTGAACCCTATGGAACACCATGGGTCATATCAGAAAGAGCAGGGTTTTCTGCACAGACTCCTATCACAAAGAGCAGGGGTTTCTGCACGGACTTCTATCACAAAGAGCAGGGGCTTCTGCACTGACTCCCATGGAACACCGTAGGTCATATCACCAAGAGCAGGGGTTTCTGCACGGATTCCCATGGAACACCATGGGTCATATCACAAAGAGCAGAGGTTTCTTCACGGACTCCTGTGGAACACCATGGGAAATATCAGAAAGAGCAGGGGTTTCTGCACGGACGCCTATTTAACACCATGGGGCATATCAGAAAGAACAGGGGTGTCTGCACGGATTTCTGTGGAATACCATGGGTAATATCAGAAAGAGCAGGGGTTTCTGCACGGACTCCTGTGGAACACCATGGGTAATATCAGAAAGAGCAGGGGTTTCTGCACGGACGCCTATTTAACACGAAGGGGCATATCAGAAAGTACAGGGGTGTCTGCACGGATTCCTGTGGAATACCATGGGTAATATCAGAAAGAGCAGGGGTTTCTGCACGGACCCCTATGTAACACCATGCGGCATATCAGAAAGAACAGTGGTGTCTGCACGGACTCACATGCAACACCATGGGTCATGTCACAAAGAGCAGGGGTTTCTGCACGGACTCCTGTGGAACACCATGGTCATATCACAAAGAGCAGGGGCTTCTGCACTGACCCCTATGGAACACCGTGGGTCATATCAGAAAGAGCAGGGGTTTCTGCACAGACACCTGTGCAACACCATTGGTCATATCACGAAGAGCAAGGTTTTCTGCACGGACTCCTGTGGAACACCATGTGTCATATCAGAAAGAGCAGGGGTTTCTGCACGGACCCGTATGGAACACCATGGGGCATATCAGAAAGAGCAGGGGTGTCTGCTCGGACTCACATGGAACACCATGGGTCATATCACAAAGAGCAGGACTTTCTGCACGGACTGCTATCACAAAGAGCAGGGGTTTCTGCACTTACCACTATTGAACAGCATGGGTCATATCACAAAGAGCAGGGGTTTCTGCACGGACTCCTGTGGAACACCATCGGTCACATCAGAAAGAGCAGGGGTTTCTACACAGCCCCTATGGAGCACCATGTGTCATATCAGTAAGAGCAGGGGTTCTGCACGGACTCCTATGGAACACCATGGGTCATATCAGAAAGAGCAGAGGTTTCTGCACGTTCTTCTATGAAACACCATGGGTGACATCAGAAAGAGCAGGGGTTTCTGCACGGACTCCTGTGGAACACGATGGGTCATATCAGAAAGAGCAGGGGTTTGTGCACTGACCCCTATGGAACAGCATGGGTCATATCACAAAGAGCAGGGGTTGCTGCATGGACTCTCATGGAGCACAATGGGACATATCACAAAGTGCAGGGGTTCTGCACGGACTCCTATGGAACAACATGGGTCATATCAGAAAGAGCAGGGGTTTCTGCACCTACTTCTATGAAACACCTTTGGTGACATCAGAAAGTGCACGGGTTTCTGCATGGACTCCCATGGAACACCATGGGTCATATCAGAAAGAGCAGGGGTTTCTGCCTGAACTCCCATGGAACGCCATGGGTCATATCATAAAGAGCAGGGGTTTCTTCCTGGACTCCCATGGAACGCCATGAGTCATATCACAAAGAGCAGGGGTTTCTGCTCAGACTCCTGTGGAACACCATGGGTCATATCAGAAAGAGCAGGGGCTTCTGCACGGACTCCTATCACAAAGAGCAGGGGTTTCTGCACTGACCCTATGGAACAGCGTGGGTCATATCACAAAGACCAGGGGTTTCTGCACTGAACCCTATGGAACACCATGGGTCATATCAGAAAGAGCAGGGCTTTCTGCACTGAACCCTATGGAACACCATGGGTCATATCAGAAAGAGCAGGGATTTCTGCACGGACTCCTGTGGAACACCATGGGTCATATCAGAAAGAGCAGGGGTTCTGCACGGACTCCTATGGAACACCATGGGTCATATCAGATAAAGCAGGGGTTTCTGCACGTACTTCTATGAAATACCATGGATGACATCAGAAAGAGCAGGGGTTTCTGCACGGACTCCTGTGGAACACCATGTGTCATATCACAAAGAGCAGGGGTATCTGCACTGAACCCTATGGAACACCATGGGTCATATCAGAAAGAGCAGGGGTTTCTGCACAGACTCCCATGGAACATTATGGGTCATAGCAGAAAGAGCAGGGGTTTCTGCACTGACCCCTATGGAACATAATGAGTCCTATCACAAAGCGCAGGGATTTCTGCACGGACTCCTGTGGAACACCATGGGTCACATCAGAGAAATCAGGGGTTTCTGCATGTACTCCTAAGGAACACCATGGGTCATATCAGAAAGAGCAGGGATTTCTTCACGGACTCCTATCACAAAGAGCAGGGGTTTCTGCACTGACCCCTACGGAACAGCGTGGGTCATATCACAAAGAGCAGGCGTTTCTGCACTGAACCCTATGGAACATCATGGGTCATATCAGAAAGAGCAGAGGTATCTGCACGGCCCCTATGGAACACCATGGGTCATATCACAAAGAGTATTGGTTTCTGCACTGAACCCTATGGAACACCATTGGTCATATCAGAAAGAGCATGGGTTTCTGCACGGACCTCTGTGGAGCACCATGTGTGATATCAGAAAGAGCACAGGTGTTTCTGCACGTATCCCTAAGGAACACCATGTGTCATATCAGAAAGAGCAGGGGTTCTGCACGGACACCTATGGAACACCATGGGTCATATCAGAAAGAGCAGGGGTTTCTGCAAGTACTTCTATGAAATACCATGGATGCCATCAGACAGAGCAGGGGTTTCTGCACGGACTCGCATGGAAGAACATGAGTAATATCACAAAGAGCACGGGTTTCTGCACAGACTCCTGTGGAACACCATGGGTCATATCAGAAAGAGCAGGGGTTTCTGCACGGACTCCTATCACAAAGAGCAGGGGTTTCTGCACTGACCCCTACGGAACAGCGTGGGTCATATCACAAAGAGCAGGGGTTTCTGCACTGAACCCTATGGAACACCATGGGTCATATCAGAAAGACCAGAGGTATCTGCACGGCCCCTATGGAACACCATGGGTCATATCAGAAAGAGCAGGGGTTTCTGCACGGACCTCTGTGGAGCACCATGTGTGATATCAGAAAGAGCACAGGTGTTTCTGCACGTATCCCTAAGGAACACCATGGGTCATATCAGAAAGAGCAGGGGTTTCTGCACGGACTCCTATCACAAAGATCAGGGGTTTCTGCACGGACTCCTATCACAAAGAGGAGGGGTTTCTCCACTGAACCCTATGGAACACCATGGGTCATATCAGAAAGAGCAGGGGTTTCTGCACTGAACCCTATGGAACACCATGGGTCATATCAGAAAGAGCAGGGGTTTCTGCACGGAATCCTGTGGAACACCATGGGTCATATCAGAAAGAGCAGGGGTTTCTGCACGGATTCCTATGGAACACCATGGGTCATATCAGAAAGAGCAGGGATTTCAGCACGGACCCCTATGGAACACCATGGGGCATATCAGAAAGAGCAGGGGTGTCTGCATGGACTCACATGGAACACCATGGGTCATATCACAAAGAGCAAAGGTTTCTGCACGGACTCCTGTGGAACACCATAGGTCACATCAGAAAGAACAGGGGTTTCTGAACGGACTCCTATCACAAAGAGCAGGGGTTTCTGCACTGACCCTAATGGAACACCATGGGTCATATCAGAAAGAGCAGGGGTTTCTGCACAGAATCCTGTGGAACACCATTGGTCATATCAGAAAGAGCAGGGTTTTCTGCACAGACTCCTATCACAAAGAGCAAGGGTTTCTGCACGGACTTCTATCACAAAGAGCAGGGGCTTCTGCACTGACTCCCATGGAACACCATAGCTCATATCACCAAGAGCAGGGGTTTCTGCACGGATTCCCATGGAACACCATGGGTCATATCACAAAGAGCAGAGGTTTCTTCACGGAATCCTGTGGAACACCATGGGAAATATCAGAAAGAGCAGGGGTTTCTGCACGGACGCCTATTTAACACCATGGGGCATATCAGAAAGAACAGGGGTGTCTGCACGGATTTCTGTGGAATACCATGGGTAATATCAGAAAGAGCAGGGGTTTCTGCACGGACTCCTGTGGAACACCATGGGTAATATCAGAAAGAGCAGGGGTTTCTGCACGGACGCCTATTTAACACCATGGGGCATATCAGAAAGTACAGGGGTGTCTGCACGGATTCCTGTGGAATACCATGGGTAATATCAGAAAGAGCAGGGGTTTCTGCACGGACCCCTATGTAACACCATGCGGCATATCAGAAAGAACAGTGGTGTCTGCACGGACTCACATGCAACACCATGGGTCATGTCACAAAGAGCAGGGGTTTCTGCACGGACTCCTGTGGAACACCATGGTCATATCACAAAGAGCAGGGGCTTCTGCACTGACCCCTATGGAACACCGTGGGTCATATCAGAAAGAGCAGGGGTTTCTGCACGGACACCTGTGCAACACCATTGGTCATATCACGAAGAGCAAGGTTTTCTGCACGGACTCCTGTGGAACACCATGTGTCATATCAGAAAGAGCAGGGGTTTCTGCACGGACCCGTATGGAACACCATGGGGCATATCAGAAAGAGCAGGGGTGTCTGCTCGGACTCACATGGAACACCATGGGTCATATCACAAAGAGCAGGACTTTCTGCACGGACTGCTATCACAAAGAGCAGGGGTTTCTGCACTTACCACTATTGAACAGCATGGGTCATATCACAAAGAGCAGGGGTTTCTGCACGGACTCCTGTGGAACACCATTGGTCACATCAGAAAGAGCAGGGGTTTCTACACAGCCCCTATGGAGCACCATGTGTCATATCAGTAAGAGCAGGGGTTCTGCACGGACTCCTATGGAACACCATGGGTCATATCAGAAAGAGCAGAGGTTTCTGCACGTTCTTCTATGAAACACCATGGGTGACATCAGAAAGAGCAGGGGTTTCTGCACGGACTCCTGTGGAACACGATGGGTCATATCAGAAAGAGCAGGGGTTTGTGCACTGACCCCTATGGAACAGCATGGGTCATATCACAAAGAGCAGGGGTTGCTGCATGGACTCCCATGGAGCACAATGGGACATATCACAAAGTGCAGGGGTTCTGCACGGACTCCTATGGAACAACATGGGTCATATCAGAAAGAGCAGGGGTTTCTGCACCTACTTCTATGAAACGCCTTTGGTGACATCAGAAAGTGCACGGGTTTCTGCATGGACTCCCATGGAACGCCATGGGTCATATCATAAAGAGCAGGGGTTTCTTCCTGGACTCCCATGGAACGCCATGAGTCATATCACAAAGAGCAGGGGTTTCTGCTCAGACTCCTGTGGAACACCATGGGTCATATCAGAAAGAGCAGGGGCTTCTGCACGGACTCCTATCACAAAGAGCAGGGGTTTCTGCACTGACCCTATGGAACAGCGTGGGTCATATCACAAAGACCAGGGGTTTCTGCACTGAACCCTATGGAACACCATGGGTCATATCAGAAAGAGCAGGGCTTTCTGCACTGAACCCTATGGAACACCATGGGTCATATCAGAAAGAGCAGGGATTTCTGCACGGACTCCTGTGGAACACCATGGGTCATATCAGAAAGAGCAGGGGTTCTGCACGGACTCCTATGGAACACCATGGGTCATATCAGAAAGAGCAGGGGTTTCTGCACGTACTTCTATGAAATACCATGGATGACATCAGAAAGAGCAGGGGTTTCTGCACGGACTCCTGTGGAACACCATGTGTCATATCACAAAGAGCAGGGGTATCTGCACTGAACCCTATGGAACACCATGGGTCATATCAGAAAGAGCAGGGGTTTCTGCACAGACTCCCATGGAACATTATGGGTCATAGCAGAAAGAGCAGGGGTTTCTGCACTGACCCCTATGGAACACCATGAGTCCTATCACAAAGCGCAGGGATTTCTGCACGGACTCCTGTGGAACACCATGGGTCACATCAGAGAAATCAGGGGTTTCTGCATGTACTCCTATGGAACACCATGGGTCATATCAGAAAGAGCAGGGGTTTCTTCACGGACTCCTATCACAAAGAGCAGGGGTTTCTGCACTGACCCCTACGGAACAGCGTGGGTCATATCACAAAGAGCAGGCGTTTCTGCACTGAACCCTATGGAACATCATGGGTCATATCAGAAAGAGCAGAGGTATCTGCACGGCCCCTATGGAACACCATGGGTCATATCACAAAGAGTATTGGTTTCTGCACTGAACCCTATGGAACACCATTGGTCATATCAGAAAGAGCATGGGTATCTGCACGGACCTCTGTGGAGCACCATGTGTGATATCAGAAAGAGCACAGGTGTTTCTGCACGGACTCCTATCACAAAGAGCAGGGGTTTCTGCACTGAACCCTATGTAACACCATGGGTCATATCAGAAAGACCAGAGGTATCTGCACGGCCCCTATGGAACACCATGGGTCATATCAGAAAGAGCAGGGGTTTCTGCACGGACCTCTGTGGAGCACCATGTGTGATATCAGAAAGAGCACAGGTGTTTCTGCACGTATCCCTAAGGAACACCATGGGTCATATCAGAAAGAGCAGGGGTTTCTGCACGGACTCCTATCACAAAGATCAGGGGTTTCTGCACGGACTCCTATCACAAAGAGGAGGGGTTTCTGCACTGAACCCTATGGAACACCATGGGTCATATCAGAAAGAGCAGGGGTTTCTGCACGGACTCCCATGGAACACCAAAGGTCATATCACAAAGAGCAGGGGTTTCTGCACGGATTCCCATGCAACACTATGAGTCATATCAGAAAGAGCAGAGGTTTCTGCACTGACCCCTATGTAACACCATGAGTCATATCACAAAGCGCAGGGATTTCTGCACGGACTCCTGTGGAACACCATGGGTCATATCAGAAAGAGCAGGGGTTTCTGCACGGATTCCTATGGAACACCATGGGTCATATCAGAAAGAGCAGGGATTTCAGCACGGACCCCTATGGAACACCATGGGGCATATCAGAAAGAGCAGGGGTGTCTGCATGGACTCACATGGAACACCATGGGTCATATCACAAAGAGCAAAGGTTTCTGCACGGACTCCTGTGGAACACCATAGGTCACATCAGAAAGAACAGGGGTTTCTGAACGGACTCCTATCACAAAGAGCAGGGGTTTCTGCACTGACCCTAATGGAACACGATGGGTCATATCAGAAAGAGCAGGGGTTTCTGCACAGAATCCTGTGGAACACCATTGGTCATATCAGAAAGAGCTGGGTTTTCTGCACGGACTCCTATCACAAAGAGCAGGGGTTTCTGCACGGACTTCTATCACAAAGAGCAGGGGCTTCTGCACTGACTCCCATGGAACACCATAGGTCATATCACAAAGAGCAGGGGTTTCTGCACGGATTCCCATGGAACACCATGGGTCATATCACAAAGAGCAGGGGTTTCTTCACGGACTCCTGTGGAACACCATGGGTAATATCAGAAAGAGCAGGGGTTTCTGCACGTTCTTCTATGAAACACCATGGGTGACATCAGAAAGAGCAGGGGTTTCTGCACGGACTCCTGTGGAACACGATGGGTCATATCAGAAAGAGCAGGGGTTTGTGCACTGACCCCTATGGAACAGCATGGGTCATATCACAAAGAGCAGGGGTTGCTGCATGGACTCCCATGGAGCACAATGGGACATATCACAAAGAGCAGGGGTTCTGCACGGACTCCTATGGAACAACATGGGTCATATCAGAAAGAGCAGGGGTTTCTGCACCTACTTCTATGAAACACCTTTGGTGACATCAGAAAGAGCACGGGTTTCTGCATGGACTCCCATGGAACACCATGGGTCATATCAGAAAGAGCAGGGGTTTCTGCCTGGACTCCCATGGAACGCCATGAGTCATATCATAAAGAGCAGGGGTTTCTTCCTGGACTCCCATGGAACGCCATGGGTCATATCACAAAGAGCAGGGGTTTCTGCACGGACTCCTATCACAAAGAGCAGGGGTTTCTGCACGGACTCCTACCACAAAGAGCAGGGGTTTCTGCACTGACCCTATGGAACAGCGTGCGTCATATCACAAAGACCAGAGGTTTCTGCACTGAACCCTATGGATCACCATGGGTCATATCACAAAGAGCAGGGGCTTCTGCACTGACTCCCATGGAACACCATAGGTCATATCACAAAGAGCAGGGGTTTCTGCACGGATTCCCATGGAACACCATGGGTCATATCACAAAGAGCAGGGGTTTCTTCACCGACTCCTGTGGAACACCATGGGTAATATCAGACAGAGCAGGGGTTTCTGCATGGACGCCTATTTAACACCATGGGGCATATCAGAAAGAACAGGGGTGTCTGCACGGACTCAAATGCAACACCATGGGTCATATCACAAAGAGCAGGGGTTTCTTCACGGACTCCTGTGGAACACCATGGGTAATATCAGAAAGAGCAGGGGTTTCTGCACGGACGCCTATTTAACACCATGGGGCATATCAGAAAGTACAGGGGTGTCTGCACGGATTCCTATGGAATACCATGGGTAATATCAGAAAGAGCAGGGGTTTCTGCACGGACCCCTATGTAACACCATGCGGCATATCAGAAAGAACAGGGGTGTCTGCACGGACTCAAATGCAACACCATGGG